>NC_084636.1:23189111-23489111 GCF_033978795.1 Nerophis ophidion
TCACATGACCCAATTTATACAAGTTGAAAAACGTATTGGGGTGTTACCATTTAGTGGTCAATTGTACGGAATATGTACTGTACTGCGCAATATAATAATAAAAGTTTCAATCAATCAATAAAAAGTGTAAAGGAAAAAAGGCACTTTTTATTTCAACCGTACTTCCCGTCAAAAGCCTAAAGACTGATCACACAGTTCCTGTCTTCACAATAAAAGTGCCGCTCCATCGCACCTGCGTTAACAAAATAAGAGTCTCCGAAAGCCAGCGCAAACAAGCTAGCAAACTACGGAGTTTGCCGCCAATGTATTTCTTGTAAAGTGTATAAAAACGAATATGGAAGCTGGACAAATAAGATGCCAAAAACCAACGACTTTCATGTGGTATTAGACAGAAAAGAGGAACTTTTTTCTCCTCCATTTGAAAACGTGGACGTCTGAGTCCAATCATTGCAAGTCATCAGAATCAGGTAATACACCAATTTATATTCTTGTCTTCATGAAAGATAGGAATCTATATGTTAAACATGCATGTATATTCATTAAAACACCTTCAACATGTGAACAAAAAATATAAATTATATACTGTATATATATAATTTGTGTGTGTATGTATGATATGTGGGTGTAAGTATATGTATATATGAGGTAGATCACCTCGACTTGGTCATTTACTAAGTAATTGATAAACGTTGAAAAACGTATTGGGGTGTTACCATTTAGTGGTCAATTGTACGGAATATGTACTGTACTGTACAATCTACTAATACAAGTTTTAATCAATCAATCAAATCAATGAATGCCTACTGAGGCTATGGTGCTGTTAAGTTATTGTGGCTCAATGTGCCATTTTTTTTATTTTATTTTAATGTACTATTATTTAATATATATTATTGTTTTAGTTGCTTAAGAGATATTTCTGGCTCTGAATTTGCTCATTGCTATTTTTATGTTTTTGTGCATTATTTGTTGCCGTAATCAGGTTACTCATCAGTTACTCAGTACTTAAGTAGTTTTTTCACAACATACTTTTTACTTTTACTCAAGTAAATATTTGGGTGACTACTCCTTACTTTTACTTGAGTAATAAATCTCGAAAGTAACGGTACGCTTACTTGAGTACAATTTCTGGCTACTCTACCCACCTCTGTATATACATATATACACATATATATTCATGGGTGTACTCGCCATGAAAGCGATAAACATAGTAGTGAGATTACATTTTCTCTGCTGTGCTCAGTTTGTGTTGAAACTATGGCGGATCGCAAACAGAGCCATGTGTAGAGCTATTACAGCGCTGCCAACAGTCGAGCGCCTATGTGTGACATATGTCAAAAAGCATTAAAGAGTCGAGGCGACACAACAAACTTCGTCAACCACCTCAGGGTGAACCACAACTCTGGATATGACACATTTGTAAGGAAAACTGGAGAGTGCAGTCAGGGCAGCACCAAGCCAGGTTCTTGTGGCGTGGCGAGACAAATATCTTTGGTGGAGTCCTTCAATGCTGCTGTAAAGCACTATCCAGGTACAGGAAGATTAAATGTGGAACCAATAAAATTTATGAAATAAGTAAGAAAATAAATTGATTCAAAATGTTTTGAATATGGCTGCATGAGTTTACTTTAGAACAGTGGTTCTTAACCTTGTTGGAGGTCCCGAACCCCATTAGTTTCATATGCGCATTCATCGAACCCTTATATGTGAAAAATGAAATGTTTTTTTTTCAAATTTAAGACAAAGTTATGTGTTTTTGGTACATTTTAGTGTAGAGAAAATATTCTAAGTAACAACGACTTAATTTAGAGGTTGTTGGACACTAAGGGAACAATTTCTAAGTAATAAATACTTAATTTGTAGTTATTTGGTTAGGGTTATAATGAGGCCATGCCGATTTAGGCATTAATAAGTACTTAATAATGACTAGTTAAGAGCCAATATGTTACAAATTTGCATGTTAATAAGCAACAATAATTAACGGTGAATATGTTCCCCATACTAAAGTGTTACCATGTTTTTTTTTTACTGGTGCACAAAATGAACCGTGCATGAACATCGCCTTGTTCAAAGAACAAAACCAACAGAGTGCATAAACTCACAACAGATTAAACACCTGCAAATCAGTGTGACTTCTGCTGTTGCCGTATGCGTAATACGCCGATAGGGAGAAGTTTTTATTGAGACGATGAGTTGGGTGTGTTTTAACCTTCGCCGAACCCCTGAGGCTGACTCACCGAACCCCTAGGGTTCGATCGAACCCAGGTTAAGAACCACTGGTTTAGAACTAGTACGTGTTATCACTAAAATATACACATATTACTGAATTGATGTATAAATATGTGTAAATCTTTACACACACACACACACACACACACATATACACACATACATACACACACATACATATATATACATATATACATATATATATATATATATATACATATATATACATATATATACATATACATATATACATATATATATATGTGTATATATATATGTATAAAACCACACGTACCACTTTTCCCTTAGGGGTTGCGGGGGGCACTACAGCCTATCTCAGTTACAATCGGGCGGAAAGCGGGGTACAGCCTGGACAAGTCACCACCTCATCACAGGGCCAACACAGACAGACAGTGTCAGGCTTGGACTTGGTCTTGGGTCGTTTTCCCGTGGTGCGAAGCGAATGGAGTGGAAACGGCGTGAATGTAGGTACATATTTAATTTATTTACTCATAAACTAAAAACAGGAACAAACAAAAAGCGCTCACAATGGAGGTACAAAACTTGGGCTATGAAAAGAAAAGACTAGCACAGAGGCTATAGACCAGTGGTCCCCACCGGGCCGTGGCCCGATTAGTACCGGGCCGCAGAAGAATTTACTAATTTTTTAAAAAAAAAATAAAAAATAAATAAAATAAAATTGTATTAAATCAACATAAAAAAAACACAATATACACTTACAATTGGTGCACCAACCACACAAACGTCCCCTTTTTCATGACAAAGAAAAAAAAAAAAAATTGGGTTCCCCCACTGTCCCCCACCCGGGCCGCAAGACAAATTATTAAGGGTTGACACCGGTCCGTGGATACAAAAAGGTTGGAGACCACTGCTATAGACCATAAACATGAAACAAAACAGGGTAGTACGGCCATACAAAACTCATGATCAGACATGACAGATGAAAACTAAATCAGTTGGCATGGTAACAAGACAAACAAAGAAATGCAAAACAGAAATAAATGTACAAAAAACTAAACAGCATGACCAAAACAAAACATGAACCATAGGCGTGAGAGACAGGACAACATTCCCACTCATATTCACACACTAGGGCCAATTTAGTGTTGCCAATCAACCTATCCCCAGGTGCATGTCTTTGGAGGTGGGAGGAAGCCGGAGTACCCGGGGAGAACATGCAAACTCCACACTGAAAGATCCCGAGCTCAGGATCGAACCCAGGACACACTAACCCCTTGTCCACCATGCTGTGCTGTGCTGTCCTCTCTCTCTCTCTCTATATATATAAATGGAAACAGGCTTGTCGGGATGAAATTGCCTCTGTGTTTTTTATTGACCTAACGCATATTTTGCTCTACCCCAGTATTGAGCACTACATAATGGATAAACCACTGTAACTTTGACTCTATATATATATATATATCCATCCATCCATCCATTTTCTACCGCTTATTCCCTTTCGGGGTCGCTGGCGCCTATCTCAGCTACAATCGGGCGGAAGGCGGGGTACACCCTGGACAAGTCGCCACCTCATCGCAGTCTATATATATATATATATATATATATATATATATATATATATATATATATATATATATATATATATATATATATATATATATATATACACACACACACACTTTTTTTTTTTTTTTTTTTCCATTGCACATCACTAGTTTTCACAGTTTATTCATAAATTCATTCAGATTATAAAAAAAGTTGTCACTGCAAAATCGATTGTGTTCAGATGGCTCCACTCTACTATAAAGACATATTCAACACAGTAGCAACAATTTTCTTTTCTTTTTTGTTTTTGTTTTGCGTCTTTCAACAACATTTTTCTTTATGATGAACAAAATTAGGAACTCCATAATAACCTTTTTCCAAAATCCTAATTGGAACAAATTCAACAGGCATGTATAATGCATTCATACTATACTCTGTTTGCACGTTATAGCCCAATTTAAACTTAATGTCAAACGTTCATCTAAATGGCACTGTTTGGCTGCAGCCTGTTTTGATTTTGCATCCGTGGGGAGCCGAACTTGATCTAATTGTGCACCGGGGTGGACAGACCCGGGGAGGTATAATTATAAGGTCCAGCAGATGATGAACAATGTTTTGTTTTGGGAACTACAGTAGCAACAATATAGGGAAGTTAAATGCCATCTGCCTTTGAAACTGTTTAATAAAGCCAAAGGTTATCCTTAAGGTAAAAGCTTAGGTGCTTGCAAAACATTTATTTGCATATTATATTTGTCTGTGTGCGCTTATAAATAGAAATGCATAGTCGTAGATGGCCGTAATGTATTCCCCCAGACATCCTGTAATTATTTATGATATACTGTAGTAAGTTCACTGACCATAAAAGTAAGCTTTGCAGCAGCACACATTTCTATTAAAATGCTGTACTTGTTTTTTTTATTTGCTTTTACAGTCACAGACTGCTGATACAATTGTATGCCGAATGCTATAAGACACACAAATACATAAAAAAAAACAACTAAAAAAAACAAGGGATTTAGGTGTTTTTTCACCGCTGTCACCACACAACAACACGAAAAAAGAAACTGCTCCACATTAACATTAGCTTTGCATAAAATGAGGACAGTGCGGGATTGAAATCTCGGCTTTGCCACGCAGAAGTTGTTTTTCTTTTTGCAGATATGAGATACCTCTATATGCTGAGAGAAGACTTTCCGATGGCTAAGTCAGCATTTTAAAATGACGTGTTCACTGTTACTGTATGTGATTACAATTACTGATAAATGGCGCTGTCCTTTTTCTGCTGCGCGGCGCAAGGGTTGAAAATGTGGTGTATTTTATATTTATATTTTTAAACTGTAGTGGAGGGGAAAAGCATCCCCTCAGCGACTTCTGCAGTGGGGCTCCCGCATTGATCCCAATGTCAAGTCTTTATTCATCACCGTCCCTTTGGTGTCAGAAGCGGGATCGATCCAAATCGGCAAAAGCATGTCTTTACCAAAACAAAACATTTTGGAATGTTCTAAAATCGAAAAATCCAGTTGAAAATCTGTGAGGTGACCCGGATGGTTGTGTGCACAAGAGATACAAGCAGTTTTATAGGGAATTTACTTTTTAATTGAATTGTGAATATATGTATATATATTTTTTTAATTTTCGAAATTATTTTTTGTGAAATTGTATGTTTTCATCCATACTTAAAGCCTTCTAGACCAGTGGTTCTCAAACTTTTTTCAACAAGTATCACCTCAGAGAAGTACCACCATTATTACCAATATTAAAACAGGTAGCATAGTAGGCTCAAGTGTTCATTAAAAACAAGGCAGAGGTTTTTTAAAAAAAAAAAAGAACATCTAATATTTTTGGCCACTGTAACATGACGCAGTTTTAAACCAGGGGTGACAAACTCATTTTTTGATCAGGGGCCACATGGAGAAAAATCTACTCCCAAGTGGGCCGGACTGCTAAAATCACGGCACAATAACTTCAAAATAAAGATAACTTCAGGTTGTTTTCTTGGTTAAAAAAATAGAACAAGCACATTCTGAAAATGTACAAATCAAAATGTTTTTCTTACACTTTCATGTTACTTTATTTGTCATTATTTACACTTTCTGAATAAATTATGTGACAATGTTCATTAGTCAACTCATTGGTGTTATTTTTCAATCTATCAAGACGAAACAAAAATATAAAAATCTAGATGTAGGACTTACTTTAAGTAGTTTGCTCATTTTCCTTGACTGGTGCACTAACGTCATGTGGTTTATTTTGTTTACATGTGTAGCACCATTTACAAAGATACAAATAATTGCTATTGGGACATCTACTGGACACATTTAGAACAGCAGTTTATGCTAGAGTAATTGTATCTAAGTTATCACCAAAACTCTGTGTTGAAATGAGTTCCCAGCGAGAAGACCAAAAGCTGTCTTTGAACCTACCAAGAAGAAGGCTTGTAAAACTCCACTGTGTAGGGGGGTAGCAACATGAAGGTGTTTCTGTTTCTTTCATGTATTGTAATCAACAGAAAGATATTGTTTTGACCCAAGAACTACACAGCGGAGAGAAGGCAGGATCTGCCCAAGTTCCAGACGACCTCTTTTTGAACTGTTTTACGAACCTCTTTTTAAATCATTTTACAAACCTCTTTGAAATGTTTTACGACATTTTCTGTTAACTGTTTAAGACCCCGTCCATTTGGAAGAAGCTGTTGAGATCTGGTCAGGGAAAGCCCAAATAAAGGAGGTGGGCTTCAATCTTACGCCAGAGCGTGCTGTCCGGGCGTCTCTCCTCAAATTGAGCCAAATTGAATTATGTCTGTGTTTAATTCTTTGCTTCTTGCCTTGTTTAATATATGCCATCAGTGTTTGTACCTGACAGTTTATTTCATTCTAAAAATGAAGGTGTTTACATGAAGGTGTTTCTGTTTCTTTCATGTATTGTAATCAACAGAAAGATATTGTTTTGACCCAAGAACTACAAAGCGGAGAGAAGGCAGGATCTGCCCAAGTTCCAGTCGACCTCTTTTTGAACTGTTTTACGAACCTCTTTTTAAACTCTTTTACAAACTTCTTCTTTGAAATGTTTTACAACATTTTCTGTGAACTGTTTACGACCCCGTCCATTTGTAAGAAGCTGTTGACATGTGGTCAGGGAAAGCCCAAATAAAGGAGGAGGCCTTCAATTTTTCGCGTCTCTCCTCAAATTGAGCCAAATTGAATTATGTCTGTGTTTAATTCCTTGCTTCTTGCCTTGTTTAGTATATGTCATCAAAGTTTGAACCTGACAGTTTATTTCATTCTAAACATGTTGGGTCATTTTTATAGCTAGCAAACTCATCCCGTGGGCCGGATAAAACCTTTGAATATAGTAACATAAAACACTGTACTTTAATCAAGTGATTCTATGGCGCACCAGAGTTTGAGAATCCCCATTCTAGAAAACCATCAAAAAGCACTGCATTAAACTGTTATAACGAGGATGAAAAGGCGATTTGACCTATATGCAGTGCATATGTCTCATATACTTTGCATACATCCCCCTCCTAAATGACAGAGACGCCCCCTGACTCCGCCCGTGACCTAAATCCTTGTTGACAAGTGTGTCATGGCGCCTACCTTTGCTGTTGCCATCAGGACCCCTTAAAACCGTGCACTCCTCGATGACTCCGTAGGGTTCGAACATGCGGTAAACATCCTCCTCGGTCTGTTGTTTGTTCAGCATTCCCACAAACAACTTCCTGTCTTCTGGAAAGAAAAAAAAAGAAGAAAACAAACAAAAAGACGGGTTCGGTTAGACCTGTATTATCAAGTAAAATGGTCAAATAAGCAGGGGCGGCGGACATTTGTGGATTGAAAAAAAAAATTGCACAATTACTCTATCTGGGACTGGGTCAGGTGTGGGTCACAGTGTATATCTCTTTTCTGTTTTTTTTTTAAAGATTGATTGTTTTAATCTGGTGGCTTCCTCTCGTATGAGCTGCAGCTAGTGGGGACACGAGAGTGGTCACTGGAGGCTTTTACACACATTCAGGGTTCAAAAGGATTTTTTTTTTTTTTTTACGCTTGTACGGCATGCAAGTATGCATTTAATCTAATGTCGATTCGGTCTCAACAGGCTAAAGTGCACTCCATAAAAGAACTGCAGGATGTCAGCTGTGTGATGCTGAGCTACAGCCACTCTGTTATTCTGCTCAATACAATACTGGCATGGAAACGGGAGTTTAGTACATTCAGAGACTAAATAAAAGGAAACCATTGACATTTTCAGTACAAGTTTATGCTCTTAGGTGTCAATAGCCCACATTGTGTTTAGTTTGGTTTGCGTGTTTTGCAGTACTTTTACTTTCTGGTTCATGTCCTGCCAGCACACCCATTCGACATTGTTAATTACTTCTATTTAGGTCCACCTTCTGTTGGGCAAAAAAGTATTTAGTCAGTCACCGATTGTGAAAGTTCTCCCACTTAAAATGATGACAGAGGTCTGTAATTTTCATCATAGGTACACTTCAACTGTGAGAGACAGAATGTGAAAAACAAATCCAGGAATTCACATTGTAGGAATTTTAAAGAATTTATTTGTAAATTATGGTGAAAAACAAGTATTTGGTAAACCATTCAAAGCTCTCACTGATGGAAGGAGGTTTTGGCTCAAAATCTCATGATACATGGCCACATTCATTCTTTCCTTAACACGGATCAATCGTCCTGTCCCCTTAGCAGAAAAACAGCCCCAAAGCATGATGTTTCCACCCCCATGCTTCACAGTAGGTATGGTGTTCTTGGGATGCAACTCAGTATTCTTCCTCCAAACACAAAGAGTTGAGTTTATACCAAAATGGATACATGGATGATACAGTAGAGGATTGGCAGAATGTCATGTGGTCAGATGAAAACAAAATATAACTTTTTGGTATAAACTCAACTCGATATATAACAAACTTGATGTATAACAAATTGTGCATTGTAAAAATAACTAGGTTTCACGGTAACATTTACAGTGTATTCACTTTGAAGGACTAATAATTCAACAACTTGGTTCTAAACTGGACAAAGTACTCAGAGTGTGCAAACCTCTGCCACGGACTCTCTCCTACTACAAAGTAATCCTTTACGAAACTTGAGCTCGAGTGGGCGATCCATATCACCCTCAAAATGTAATCACTTGTTCTTAATCCTATTTCTGACACTTCTTTAAAGGTGAATCGAAATCCTATTACCTAGCTATGTTGCGAACTAACAAACACACACACAGACTGAGTGAACCCCTGTGTCAGTAATTCACTCTTTGTCTCTGCGGATGGAGGTGGAACCGAAATTTAACCTCATAATTTTGGCCTTCTATTGTCGGCGGTGGAAAAAAGCAACACAATGACTCATGTTTGGTACCATTTTGGCCCTCTAGTGTGAGGTCTCCAACTAACAACATGCTACCCAAAGTGTGGACCGAGACACACTGCAATCCATGAGTTGGTCAGCTAATCATCGATATTGTGTGAACGTAGAAACGTAATGGAAAATACTACAGTACTACCATATTTTTCGGACTGTAAGGCACACTTAAAATGTATTTCATTTTCTCAAAACTCGAAAGTGCGCCTAATGTACGGAATAATTGTGGTTGGGTTTACTGACCTTGAAGCTATTTTATTTGGTACATGGTGAAATGATAAGTGTGATTAGTAGATGGCAGTCACACATAAGATATACACGTAGACTGCAATATGACTCAAGTAAACACCACCATGTTATATGGTCTATCGAAATAATATAACATTACACACAGCACTCAAAGAGGATCAACATTTTTTAGTTCGACTTTGGTAAGTTATGAAGCCGCACAGCTTGATGGATTGTACTTTGCTTCAACATATTATCTGGCATTTTGTTTCGCAATGTTATGCAGAAGCAACTTTTCTCACCTTCCGGTACCTGCTGATATGTATTTGGGATTAGGTCCTGACAATTTTCGCGCGTCCGCCTTTGAAGACTGTGCTGAGTACGTAGTCGACAAGCTTCTTCTTTTTCTCTATCTTCTTGTTATGGGACATTCATCCTCCGCTGTTGCCATTTCTAATATAAAGTAGTGTAAAGTTCTTACTTATATCTGTCAGTTAACTTGGCGTGAAAGCGCTAAAGCATACCGGTGTAGTGAGATTTTATTATTCACCCAAGGAACTTTAGTTATTAGAGTTCCGGTGTGACAGTTTTTCACAGGACACATTTCCGGTCGTATTGTTGTGTCCGGATCAGGAGATGCTGCTCCGTTATTGATTGAAGTAAAGTCTGAATGTCATTAAAACAGTTAGCTCCATCTTTTGACAATTCTTCCACTCCCGTCCTTGCACGCTACACCGCTACAACAAAGGAAAGAGAAGACGCTGACGAAAGGTGAGCCACGTAAATAAGACCGCCCACAAAACGGCGCATCTGGAAACAACTGTTAGAAAGCGGCTTGAAGATGATCTGTAAAAAAATCATCTATGCAACATTTTGACCACAGAATCACCATTAAATGTTTTGTAGACCAGTGGTCCCCAACCACCGGGCACGCAGAATATTTTTTTAATTAATTTTTCATTTATTTATTAAATTTTATTTAGTCAACATAAAAAACACAAGATACACTTACAATTAGTGCACTTACCCAAAAAAACTCCCTTTTTCATGACAGCGGGACAAATTATCAAGTTACAAAAAGGTTGGGGACCACTGATGTAAACCACAAAGAATTGTTTTACATTTAGAAAAAAATTTAAATAAAATTAACCCTTTAATACACCCTATATTCCGGTGTGCCTTTTGTATGAAAATAGACCTGACTACACCCGCTCAACGGCAGTGCGCCTTATAATCTGGTGCGCCCTATGATCCGGAAAATACAGTATTTTAACCCCCTCTGATAATTTTACATCCATCCATCCATTTTATACCGCTTGTCTCATTCGGGGTGTCGGGGGGTGCTGGAGCCTATCTCAGCTGCATTCGGGCGGAAGGCGGAGTACACCCTGGACAAGTCGCCATCTCATCGCAGGGCCAAGACCGATAGACAGACAACATTCACACTCATGTTCACACACTAAGGCCAATTTTTAGTTTTACCAATCAAAATATCCCCGGGTGCATGTCTTTGGAGGTGGGAGGAAGCCGGAGTACCCGGAGGGAACCCACGAAGTCCCGGTGAGAACATGCAAACGAACCCAGGACCATCGTATTGTGAGGCAGACGCACTAACCCCATCTACCACCGTGCTGCTGCTAGTTTTACAATCTATATCAATATCTCTTCAGCAGAGGAAAAAAAACATATTTATCCTTTTTTTCTGTGCAAATGTCTTGCATTCAGAAGCAGCTATGACCTCAGATCAAGGTTTACCATTTCCAACCATGGCGGGCTGAACCAAACTGCACCACTTGGTGGAAACATGCCTCCATGGACCTCCCTGATCTCTACTAGCTGCAAACTCATGCTCCTCTCTGCCATTTACTACCTTTTTTTTTTTTTTTTAACTACCCCCCCACCCTTGCACCGCCCACCACTATTCATCTCCTCGTTCTCTTTTCTCAACGCTGATTCTACATTTTCCACCCCGCACTTTTCCAACTGCCGTCCACTCTTTATCTCTCTCTTTTTTTTCTTCTTTTTTTTTTACTCCTCAACTAATTGCTGCTGATCCAGTGGTTTTTTGTGTCGCCAGAGAAATATTTCAGCGTGCCGCTCAGCTGAACAATAGCCCCGTCTATTCTATCCTGCCAGGGAGCGACTGCCGAGACATGGCGTGGTGAATAACGCTGACTTTTCAATAGATAGGCCCCGCACGCTGCCGACTTCTGTTAAGCGCAGCGGGGATCTGATCTTTACCTTGACCTGACACGCCGTGTTTACTGATGTACTACTCTGCAAGCTGGCAGAAGAAGCACTAAAAAAAAAAAACTTTAAAAAAAAAATTTGTACGGATAGTTTCTGCAAAACCAAGGTGGCGTGCACCAGGACTGGGCGTTCAAAGAAATGATTGATCAGGTATTACTTATTGTGTAAACTCCAGAAAGCAGAACATTTGTACACACACACACACACACACACAAAAAACATAAATCACAGTTTTTTCCCCTTAAGCGAATTGTATTCAAACAATGAACTCAATCTTTTGTTAACACCACACTGCAAAAAGTCAGTGTTCAAAAACAAGACAAAAAATTACTATAATGAAGGGTATTTTACTTGAACTAAGCAAAATTATCTGCCAATAGAACAAGAAAATTCGGCTTGTCAAGACTTTCCAAACCAAGTAAAATTAGCTAACCTCAGTGAACCCAAAAATACCTTAAAACAGTGGTTCTCAACCTTTTTTCCAGTAATGTACCCCCAATGATCATTTTTTAAATTCAAGTACTCCCTAATCAGGGCAAAGCATTTTTGGTTGGAAAAAAAAAAAGAGATAAAAAAGTAAAATACAGCATTATGTCATCAGTTTCTGATTTATTAAATTGTATAACAGTGCAAAATATTGCTAATTTATAGTGGTCTTTCTTGAACTATTTGGAAAAAAAAGATATAAAAATACCTAAAAACTTGTTGAAAAATAAACAAGTGATTCAATTATGAAAAAAGATTTCTGCACATAGAAGTAATCATCAACTTAAAGTGCCCTCTTTGGGGATTGTAATAGAGATCCATTTGTATTCATGAACTTAATTCTAAACATTTTTTCACAAAAAAAGACATCTTTAACATCAATATTTATGGAACATGTTTACAAAAAATCTAACTGTCAACACTGAATATTGCATTGTTGCGTTCCTTTTCACAGTTTATGAACTTACATTCATATTTTGTTGAAGTATTATTCAAAAAATATATTTAAAATGGATTTTGGAAATGTTGCTATTTTTAGAATATTTTTTTAAAATCTCACGTACCCCTTGGCATACCTTCAAGTACCCCCAGGGGCACACGTACCCCCATTTGAGAACCACTGCCTTAAAATAAGTATATTCTCACTAATAACAAGTGCACTTTTCTTGGTGGAAAAAAAAAAAAAAAAAAAAAAAAAAAAAAAAAAAAAAAAAAAAAAAAAAGAGTCCTTTTTGCCGTGTTTGAAAGCTATTCAGGTGTGCAAATAAACCTTTTGTGTCCGTTTATAATTTGGTGCGGCCAACATTAGAAAAAAAAACATTGTTTTCTCTTCCAAAATGTTGTGTGTGCGGCTAATATACAGTACCGGTGCATCTTATAGTCCGTAAAATACAGTAAATACCAAACGGGAAAAAAATATAAACACAAGTACAACACAGCAAAAAGTCAGAGTTAAACAACAAGAGTAAAAAAAAAAAAAAAAAATTAGGGGTATTTAGGAAATTTAAGAAAAAATATCTGCCAATTGAACAAGAACAAGAAGTTTCGGCTTGTCAATACTTTCCAAAACAAGTAAAATCAGCTAACCTCAATGAACTCAAAAATACCTTAAAATAAATATATTCTCACTATTAACAAGCGCACTTTTCTTGGTAGAAAAAAAAAACAAAAAAACTTTTTGCTCAATATGTTAAAAAATATTCTTGAATAAGTAAATGCTAGTATCATTATCTTGACATAATGATATGTGCTCGGTATCATGATTTTTTTTTCATGGTTGGAATAAGAAATGAATACACTAAAAAAGTAGTTTTATACTGTACCTGTGAATTTTGATGACACAGCTTTGCAACACTTGATATTCTAGTTTCAACCATGTTTTACTCAATATAGCTCATCAAATCCCAGCAACAAGCTGTAATATCTTACTGAGATCATTTAAGACCAAAACACCTAAAACAAGTAAAAACTCTAACATAAAATCTGCTAAGTGAGAAAAATTATCTTCTTATTAGACAGAAAATAAGCAAATATCACCCTTATTTGAGATATTTGATCTTACTTAGACTTCGGTTTTTGTAGAGCAGGGAGATTTAAACCACAGGTCCATCACTCGACTGGCAAACACAATAGTCCAGGATATCAGTCACCCACTACACAAATACATAATCCCACTACATCAGGGCGCAGGTACAGAACCATCAAATTCCGGAGGGCCCGCCTCAGGAAAAGCCTTATACCTGCAGCTATAGCCGCCCTTAACAGCAGGCCCGGCCGACCCGTCTGATAAAGCCTGGAAATGTGTTGGTCATGCACGATGTCTTTTTGTTATTTTTGTTTTGTGATGTGCAATGTCTATATGTTTAAACCTACGGCAGTGAAAATTTATTTCCCCAGGTTTATTTAGGTTTATGACAAACCTAAAATCTAAATTGTATTGATTTAGGACAGAATGACATTTAAAAACTACTGTTTGGAGCTTAACAATTTCAAATGAATGTGCACACGCCAGCTGTAACAAAACATTGTCTTTTGTATAGAGTGGTGGGGATAGGTAACACATTTGGTACTTCTATATGTATATATTGGATATTAGCGATGTCCCGATACCAATATTTTGGTAAGTTTTTCTGCACTTTTCTAAATAAAGGGGACCACAAAAAAAATGTCATTATTGGCTTTATCGTAACAAAAAAATCCTAGGGTACATTGAACATATGTTTACTATTGCAGGTTTGTCTTTAAATAAAATAGTGAACATACAAGACAACTTGTCTGTTATTAGTAAGTAAACAAACAAAGGCTCCGAATTTAGTCTGCTGACATATGCAGTAACATATTGTGTCATTTATCTTTCTATTATTTTGTCAACATTATTAAGGACCAGTGGTAGAAAATGAATTATTGATCTACTTTTTCATTTTCCGGTAATATCTGCTTACTTTCTCTTTTAACATGTTCTATTTACACTTCTTTTAAAATGTAATCGTCACTTATTCTTCTGTTGTTCGATACTTTACATTAGTTTTGGATGATACCACAAATTTGGATATCAATCCGATACCAAGTAGCTACAGGATCATACATTGGTCATATTCAAAGTCTTCATGTGTCCAGGGATGTATTTCCCAAGTTTATAAACACAATTAAATTAAAAAACAAAAAACAAAAGAAGATTTTGTGATGCTAGAAAAATATCAATGTAATCATAGTAGTATTGACTAGAAACGCTCCTGTACTTGGTATCAATACAGTCGATGTTAGGTGTAGATCCACCAATGCCGTTTGTTTATATCAGGGGTCCCGCCAGCGTCCAAAATCCGGCCTGCGAGAAGTACCAAGTTTAAAAAATATATAAACAATTATTTTTGATAATTTTTTAAAATATGTCTTTCCTAATTCATTTTCTACTGCTTGTTACTCTGTGTCTCCGAGCCGCTCAGGCAAAACATACTGTCTAAAAATGCATTTTTCCATTGATGGAATGCGCACTTGATGTCATGTTTTGAGTCAATTAGTACGCGATAGATATATATATATAGATAGATATAGATATAGATATATAGATATATATATAGATATATATATATATATATATATATATATATATATATATATATATATATATATATATTAGGGGTGTGGGAACAAAATCGATTCAAATACAAATCGAATCGTTTGTGTTGTGCGATTCAGAATCGATTCAAATTTTTAGAAAATCGATTTTATTGTTTTTTTATTTAAATTTTTTTAATTTTATTTTTTTATCAATCCAACAAACCACTACACAGATATACCATAACAATGCAATTCAATTCCAAAACCAAACCTGAACCAGCAACACTCAGAACTGCAATAAACAGAGCAACTGAGAGGAGACACAAACACGACGCAGAACAAACCAAAAGTAGTGAAACAAAACTGAATATTATCAACAACAGTATCAGTATTAGTTATAATTTCAGCATAGCAGTGATTAAAAATCCCTCACTGACATTATCAGTAGACATTTCTAAAAATAATAAAAAGAACAATAGTGTCACAGTGGCTTACACTTGCATCGCATCTCATAATCTTGACAACACACTGTGTCCAATGTTTTCATAAGGATAAAATAAGTCATATTTTTGGTCCGTTTAATAGTTAAAACAAATTTAAATTATTGCAATCAGTTGATAAAACATTGTCCTTTACAATTATACAAGTTTTTTACAAAAATATACTACTCTGCTAGCATGTCAGCAGACTGGGGTAGATCCTGCTGAAATCCCATGTATTGAAAGAATACAGAATCGTTTTGAATCGGAAAAATATCGTTTTTGAATCGAGAATCGAATCGAATTAAAAAAAAAAATTATATATTATCGAATCGTGACCCCAAGAATCGATATTGAATTGAATCGTGGGATACCCAAAGATTCACAGCCCTAATATATATATATATATATATATATATATATATATATAAAATATTTTACCCAAAATATTTTAACCCGAGTCAATAAGTTTGGAGACCACTGGTTTATATTGTAGCGTCTCGGGAGAGTTGATGCTTCAGGGAATTCTGGGAATTTGTTCTGTTGTGTTTATGTTGTGTTGTAGTGTGAATATTCTCCCAAAACAGGTTTGTCATTGTTTTTTAGTGTGGTTACACAATATGGCACATGTTTATGACAGTGTCGGCGTTGTTCATACGGCCACCCTTAGTGTGACATGTATGGTTGTTGACTAAGTATGCACTTCATTCGCTTATTTGTAGTGTGTTAAAAGTCGAGAGGATCACTTTAAAGAGCCATGATCAGGCATAATTAGGTCTTGATAAAACCGTGATTACTAAAGACTATTTATACCACACCCATGTCATGATTCTAGTGTTCAGTGACGCATGCATAACCGTCACCCATCTTACAGGGATGATATTTGAAACAAATGTACTTATGTCTCCATGGAGACAAGGATGAGTGATTTCGGAGTAGTTACAATACTGCTGACTGCGTACAAACATTAGTCGCGAGCTAGCTAGCTAGAGACGTCTTAAAGCACCTCTACCTGAGGGCGTTTCAGTGTTATAACTTCAGGGAAGACGTGGGGGACCGGTACTTTTTAGAGGCGGTATAGTACCGAATATGATTGATTAGTATCGGTATACCGTGCAACCCTAACGGGTACAGATTCTTAGACGTTGCCATATTTGTATACATTTGCTGCATGCAGTGTTCATTTCGTTAACTAATAATTCCGTTTTAGGTGCGGTCAACAACCTATTTTCTTCTGATTAAAATTAGACGATAAGAAATCAAAACAAAATCCGCTTTGACTAAGACGATAGCAATATTAAATGACATTTTTTTCGACTAATAAGATTGGACAGAAACTTAATCCAATCATACTTAAAACACAAAACAGGTACAAAACAAAAAAAAACATACCTACTGGATAAGGTGCCGAGCGCACCGAAAGGTTTGATTGATTGAAACTTTTATTAGTAGATTGCACAGTTCAGTACATATTCCGTACAATTGACCACTAAATGGTAACACCCGAATAAGTTTTTGAACTTGTTTAAGTCGGGGTCCACGTTAATCAATTCATGGTAGGTAAGGCTACAACTTAGCACAGACTATGATCACTAGCTGGGGCGAGGAGACAAGCAAAAACGTACATAGCAGTCGCGTGACGCAAATAAAGAAGCCCGGCTGACTGACTGGAAAAGGCAGGCTTAAATAATGTCAGTGATTACAAACAGATGCGTGTCCAGAACACAAGCGGCAGGTGAAAATAATAAGTAGCTATGGTAACCAACTCAGAGGTGCACAAACAGGTACCGAAGGAGTCTTAAACAGAAAATAACAAAAAACACAATCCAGACCACATCTTTAACAGAGTACATATGAGAGTGGGCGGGGATTAGCTATAAAGGCGAGCCAATCAAATCAAATGAAAGTCATATTTGTCACCGGTGGCGCCAAAACAAAATTGTGTGGATTTAACCTGCTCCACGTCGGAATATGTGTACACCTGGGTTAAAGTGAAAAAGACATTTTGTTTTGCTGTATGATGCCATCAGCAGAAAAGCCATTTGGACATCTAAACAACTGTAAGTTAAAGCTATGTGTATTTGCTGCTTCCCATTCTTCTGCGTTCAAAAACCAATTATGGTGAAAGCATACTTCACAAATATGTTTCAAAACACACCTGCTTTGACAGAGATGTAAAAAGTAGAAAAAGTGCCTGAAATATATTTATTGGCATTGACCATTGTATGCATCATACATCATTGCTGACTATAAGATCATCCTACTTTTGTGCTAAACTAATTATTTGCAGGTAGTCTGAATAAAGATGCTTTAAATACACTTTAAATGCCTACTGAAACCCACTACTACCGACCACGCAGTCTGATAGTTTATTTACCAATGATGAAATATTAACATTGCAACACATGCCAATACAGCCTTTTTAGTTTACTAAATTGCAGTTTTAAATTTTCCCGCGGAGTTGTTGAAAATGTTGCGGAATGATGACGTGTATGATGACTCGTGTTTGTGACGTCTCGGGTTGTAGGGGACATATTAGACCAGCACCACTTACGGCTAAAAGTCGTCTCTTTTCATCGCATAATTACACAGTAATTTGGACATCTGTGTTGCTGAATCTTTTGCAATTTGTTCAATTAATAATGGAGACTATAAAGAAGAATGCTGTGGGTGGAAAGCGGAGAATTGCAGCTGCCTTTAGCACCGAAACACAGCCGGTGTTTGTTTGTTGTGAAGCTTTAACACAGAGCGGTCAAGCAAACATGTTTCTCAACGTCAACCAGCAAGTTTTTGGATGGGAAAATTGTGTTATTAAGTCGGCTCTTACCGGAGACTTGAGTCGACTATGCGACCTCATCCTGTAGCTGTCAAAAAGGCAGCTGTAATCTTGGCTCCTCCATTGGCTTCTCTAAGAGACACTGGCGTTAGCCGCAGCCCTCCGACTTTCAGGTATGACTTAATAATCTCACTTAAACACTATTAACACAATAAGTAGATAAGGGATTTTCCAGAATTATCCTAGTAAATGTGTCAAATAACATCTGAATCACTCACACTGCCGTTGCCTGAAGCCGTCGCCTTTTTTTTTTTTTTTTTTAGTGCTTCACTCTAACTTTCCTCATCCACAAATCTTTCATCCTCGCTCAAATTAATGGGGAACTCGTCGCTTTCTCGGTCCGAATTGCACTTGCTGCTGGTGGCTATGATTATAAACAATTTGAGGAAGTGAGGAGCCCTACAACCCGGGACGTCACGCGCACATCGTCTGCTACTTCCAGTACAGGCAAGGCTTTTTTATTAGCGACCAAAAGTTGCGAACATTATCGTCGATGTTCTCAACTAAATCCTTTCAGCAAAAATATGGCAATATTGTGAAATGATCAAGTATGACACATACAATGGACCTGCTATCCCCGTTTAAATAAGAACTGTAAGGGTTATTTGTTGTCGAACCCCAAGATGCAGAGAAGGAGGCAGGCATTTGGTAAGTAAACATGATTTAATAAAGATACTGAGACAAAACCAAAACCAAAAGGGTACAAACAAAAAGCACGCACATGGGCGGATATAACAAACTAAGGGCTATGAACAAACTAATCGGAAGCAGGGAACAAAAAACAGTAAGCTACAAAACATCTACCAAATATAACTTACCGCTACGCTGCATTCACACGACCAGTAGGAATGACAAGTAGAAAATGACATTGACACGACAATAATCCAGCCCTGACTGGAGGAGAAAACAGGTCTTAAATAGTGGCTGGCTGATTGATCCCAGGTGTGGCCAGGTGCCAATCAGCCACAGCTGAGGGTTACACAGCACTCAGGGAGACAAACAGGAAACAGAACCAAAATAAGAGTGCTGACAGGAACGAAAAAAAAACTTAGAGGAAAAACCAACCCATAGACCAAAACTGTCAGGGACAAGCCTGACAAGAACATCTCATTTCAGTAGGCCTTTAAAGAGGCCTTATCTTCCCATCCATCCATCCATCCATCCAACAGTCCAGCAGAAATGTCAAAACTTAATTGTTTTTAAATTTAGATGAACAATCGTGGTCAAAGGTTTCCATACACTTGTAAAAATATAATGTCATGGCTGTCTTGCGTTTCCAATAATTTCTACAACTCTTATTTTTTTGTGATAGAATGATTGGAGCACATACTTGTTGGTCACGAAAAACATTCATGAAGTTTGGTTCTTTTATGAATTTATTTTGGGTCTACTGAAAATGTGACCAAATCTGCTGGGTCAAAAGTATACATCCAGCAATGTTAATATTTGGTTACATGTCCCTTGGCAAGTTTCACTGCAATAAGGCGCTTTTGGTAGCCATCCACAAGCTTCTGGTTGAATTTTTGACCACTACTCTTGACAAAATTGGTGCAGCACTTGTTTCTTCAGCATTGTCCACACGTTTAAGTCAGGACATTGGAAAGGCCATTTTAAAACCTTCATTCTAGCCTGATTTAGTTATTCCTTTACCACTTTTGATGTGTGTTTGGGGTCATTGTCCTGTTGGAACACCCAACAGCGCAAAAGACCCAACCTCCGGGCTGATGATTTTAGGTTGTCCTGAAGAATTTGGAGGTAATCCTCCTTTTTCATTGTCCCGTTTACTTTCTTTAAAGCACCAGTTTCATTGGCAGCAAAACAGGCCCAGGGCATAATACTACCACCACCATGCTTGACGTTATGTATGGTGTGCTTCACCTTTTCGCCTTCAAACATATTGCTAGGTATTGTGGCCAACAATACCTTCGGGAATAAGCTGTAGTAATCGGGCGGAAGTTAAAGTTAAAGTTAAAGTACCAATGATTGTCACACACACACTAGGTGTGGCGAAATGATTCTCTGCATTTGACCCATCACCCTTGATCACCCCCTGGGAGGTGAGGGGAGCAGTAGGCAGCAGCGGTGACGCGCCCGGGAATCATTTATGGTGATTTAACCCCCAATTCCAACCCTTAATGCTGAGTGCCAAGCAGGGAGGCAATGGGTCCCATTTTTATAGTCTTTGGTATGACTCGGCCGGGATTTGAACGCACGACCTACCGATGTCAGGGCGGACACTCTACCCACCAGGCCACTGAGTAGGTCGTGCACCCTGGACAAGTCGCCACCTCATCACAGTCATCTGACATCACATGGACAAAGATAAGACCTTCTGGAGGAATGTTTCTTCCACTTGTCCCTTTTGGGGTCGCGGGGGGTGCTGGAGCCTATCTCAGCTGCATTCGGGTGGAAGGCGGCGTACACCCTGGACAAGTAGCCACCTCATCGCAGGGCCAACACAGATAGACAGACAGCATTCACACTCACACACTAGGGGCAATTAAGTGTTGCCAATAAAACCCAAATATATCAATCAATCAATCAATCAATCAATCAATCAATATATATTTATATAGCCCTAAATCACAAATGTCTCAAAGGACTGTACAAACCACTACGACTACGACATCCTCGTAAGAACCCACATAAAGGCAAGGAAAACTCACACCCAGTGGGCAGGGAGAATTCACACCCAGTGGGACGCCAGTGACAATGATGACTATGAGAACCTTGGAGAGGACCTCAAATGTGGGTAAACCCCCCCCCCACCCCTCTAGGGGACCGAAAGCAATGGATGTCGAGCGGGTCTAACATGATACTGCGAAAGTTCAATCCATAGTGGCTCCAACACAGCCGCAAGAGTTCAGTTCAAAGCGTATCCAAGACAGCAGCGAGAGTCCCGTCCACAGGAAACCATCCCAAGCGGAGTTGGATCAGCATCATAGAGATGTCCCCAACCGATACAGGCGAGCGGACCATCCTGGGTCCCGACTAGCGGTCCATCCTGGGTCCCGACTCTGGACAACTAGTACTTCATCCATGGTCATCGGACCGGACCCCCTCCAAAAGGGAGGGGGGGGGGGCAGAGGAGAAAAAGAAAAGAAGCGGCAGATCAACTGGTCTAAAAAGGAGGTCTATTTAAAGGCTAGAGTATACAGATGAGTTTTAAGGTGAGACTTAAATGCTTCTACTGAGGTAGCATCTCAAACTTTTACCGGGAGGGCATTCCAGAGTACTGGAGCCCGAACGGAAACCGCTCTATAGCCCACAGACTTTTTTGAGGCTTTAGGAATCACTAATAAGCCGGAGACTTTTGAACGCAGATTTCTTGCCGGGACATATGGTACAATATATATATATATATATATATATATATATATATATATATATATATGTGTGTAAATATATATATATATATATATATATATATATATATATATATATATATATATATATATATAAATCTGGAAAAATCTGCTATACAATATGTGTCTGTGGGTCCCTTTTTTCAGGAATACTAATGCAAAAAGTCCTCAAAATGTCTGATAGAAGACTAAAAATGTAATGACAGACCAACTCAAAAAATGGAATGGAATTTTGAGAGACTTACAGTGTACATGAAAATAAAGAATGTGGGATTACCAATATTACCTATGAACAATAAAACACTGAATATTCAAAACACATGAACATCGCTCATGTTTTACAGTCTTAAAACAACTATTAAAAACATGAAATAGTATCCAAAATAATTCCAAAATATTAAACATTCTTATCAAATAAAACCTCTGCTTTGTTTTTGAATAATACTTAGCCCTTTGAGACACTAGTGATTTAGGGCTATATAAGTAAACATTGATATACAAGTAATATATAAGTAAACATTGATTGATTGATTGATTGATAATATGCTACTGCATTGTAATGTCGATAATTAGGATGGTACTTGGACAGCCAAGTGTTTTTTTGAAGTGGTGCTTGGTGAAAAAAGTTCGAGATCCACTGCAGTTAAAAAAAAAATAATCTCCTCATACCGGTCACTACCTGTGACCAACGCAGCGTCATCCTGCTTGCTCCCTGACCCACATAGTCACAGTGTGTACGCATCGGACCGCGCAAATGATGCACCTATAAAATAATCAAGCGTGTCACGGTGTTATCGAGGGAGTAGGGGGGGGCTCGGCGGGTGGGGGGCAACGGGCGTCCCTGGTGCTCGCTCCTTATTGCAAGTGGCAGGATCAGAGGCCATGTATCAAAATGGTAGTGATGCAATGTGACATGTGTCAGTGTGGATTGGAGGGCATTTATCTGAGAGAAAAAAAAAAAAACGTATAGAGGAAAAGCCATGAACTGGAAAATAAGAGGACAAGATGGTCCTTTCTTGGTGCTGCAGGCGGTGAATATAAATATTGAGAACAGGTGACGTAAAGCCACACACACACACACAACAATGTTGCCACCCGTTGCATTACAGCTGCTGCTTTGAGAACAATATTGAAAAGACTTAGATCCGGTGTTTTATTACACAAGCACACGTGCACGGCAATAGCAAAATAGTCACCCCAGGCTGTAAGTAACCAGTAACTATTGCTAAAAGTGCAACAAATCCCACTGGCCCCCCACTCAAACTATTGTAATCTTTTCTGACTTTGTCGATTTTTTAGAGTTGTTCCTTTCAATTCATTGTTATAATGTAATGTGCCATTATTAATAACTGATGGGATCGGGACCAAAATTATTTCGATACTTTTCGGTACTTTTCTAAATGAAAGGGACCACAAAGAAATTGCCTTATTGGCTTTATTTTAACAAAAAATCTTAGGGTTTCTTATTGCAAGTTTGTCCTTAAATACAAAAGTGAACGCACGAGACACCTTGTCTTTTTTTTAGTAAATAAGCAAACAAAGGCGCCTAATTTAGTCTGCTGACATATGCAGTAACATTAGTGTCATTTATCATTCTATTATTTTGTCGACATTATTAAGGACAGGTGGTAGAAAATGTATTATTTGTCTATTTGTTCATTTACTGTTAATATCTGCTTATTTTCTCTTATAACATGTTCTATCTACACTTCTGTTAAAATGTAATAATCACTTATTCTGCTGTTGTTTGATACTTTACAGTAGTTTTAAATTATACCACAAATTTGGGAATCAATCCGATACCAAGTTAATCATAAATTGGTCATATTCAAAGTCCTCATGTGTCCATTGACATATTTCCCGAGTTTATAAACATAATATACATTTTAAAAAAGCCAAAAGAAGATGAAAAATATTGACATAATCATAGTAGTATCGACGAGATACGCTATTGTACTTGGTATCATTACAGTGGATGTTAGGTGTAGATCCACCGATGGCGTTTGTTTACATTTTGACGCCGGTGTGTAGTAAAACACGGTACTCTTCAGAGGCGGTATAGTACCCAATATGATTCATTAGTATCACGGTACTATACTGATACCGGTATACCGTACAACCCGAGTTCAGGCCACTTCCTTCAGAGGAAGTGTAACATGTTTGATTGCAGAGGGGCAAGTGTGAGTGCAGTCATATCCAAAAGTAAGAAGCAGCGTCAACAAGGTGTGTCATCAGAGGAAGAAGGTAAATAAAAAAGGAGCATGCTATTCACAGGAAGTTAATTAAATCGGCACATTCAAAAACGCCAATGTCTTTTAGTGGAATATATTTATTTAAATGATCTATCTGCAATTATTATTTTTTTTGGAGGGGGGTTAGTATGGTTGGGATATAAACAAAAAAATATATTTTGACATTTAGAGCAGACAACTGATATAAATGATGTATGTGAATATGATGTAATGCAGGGGTCGGGAACCTTTTTGGCTGAGGGAGCCATGAATGCCAAATATTTTAAATTGTATTACCGTGAGAGCCATATAATATCTTTTAACACTGAATACAACTAAAGCATGCATTTTTTAAGAAAGACCAACATTTTTAGAGTATAATAAGTCTTATTTTTTTTTATAACATTTTTATTCTGAAGTTAACCAATAATAAATAAAATACTTCTTACTATTGATGCGACTTCTTGAACAGGTGCGGTAGAAAACGGATGGATGGATTAAAATGCATGAGTTTTATGTGTTGTACGTTATTTTTAACACTGATTACCAGCGGAGTTATTTAATACTAATCGTGTTAGGCAGACCTGGGCAATTATTTTAACTCGGGGGCCAAATTTAGAGAAAAAAAATGTGTCCGGGGGCCGGTATATCTGATTTTTAGGAACACTAATACAGAAACTCCCAATAATGTCTGATTGAATGCTAAAAAAGTTATGAGAGACTCTCTTAAAAAACAGAATGGAATTTTAAATTTTTTTCACTGAACGAGACACTTAGAATGTACATGAAAATAAAGAATGTGGGATTTACAATATTAACTATGAACGGTAAAACACTGAATATTGACAACACCACCTTTCGATCGACATGTTTTACAATCAAGCAAAACGCAACAAAAGTGCAACAAACACATCAAAATATGAAAGTGAGGGGGAAAAAAAACCTCACTTACGATCTGACATATCTGATATACATCACTAAGCTTTAGAACTTTGTTGTAAAAAATGTATTTCCGCATCTGTCCCTGACATCCGCATTTCAGGTTGACTGCTCTGGAAACACTCTGTGGAAACGCTCACCACCCACACTGCTTGGTCCCTCGTCAGAAATGCCTTGACTTAGATTACCATAGTAACAAATTAGATTAGCATAGTAACTAATTATATTACCATAGTAACTAGTATATCATGCAAAAGAGCAGATTTCAACCATTGAATTACTTTGTATAGTTCAAGATTCACGGTCATTAGAAAAAAATCACTGCACATCATGATGGCAACTACAATTTCCATCTTGAAGATCTAAAAATATTATTTGGGAATGTCCGGTGGGTCTGATTAAAAAAAGCATAACGCATGTGGCCCCCAGGCCTAATTTGCCCAGGTCTGGTGTTAAGTAATGTCAGCTATCTGAGAGCCAGATGCAGTCATCAAAAGAGCCCCATCTGGCTCTAGAACAGGGGTAGGGAACTTATGGCTCGCGAGCCAGATTTGTTTTTTTTGATGACTGCATCTGGCTCTCGGATAAATCTGAACTGACATTGCTTAACACGATAAGTAATGAATAATTCCACTTGTAATCACAGTGTTAAAAATAACGTTCAAAACATAAAACATTCTCATGCATTTTTAATCCATCCATCCGTTTTCTACCGCACCTGTTCAAGAAGTTGCGTTAAAGGTAAGAAGTTATTTATTTATTATTGGTTAGTGTGGGGCTTGCCCTCCTGGGGGTTCTTCAGACCACCAAGCACCGACATGAGAGCCTGTTTCAGGGTTACAATATTGTTTTATTTTTCAATTAGTCTCTCAGTTGTTTTCTAGCAATTGTCTTTTTCCCTTTCGTTCTCGCTCGCACTCTGGCTCCAGCCCCAGCCCCAACTCCGTCTCTCCTCCTGGCTGCTGCTTATAAACAGAGCAACAGATGATTAGATAACAAGGCCCAGGTGGGCCTTCTACACGCCTGTCGCTGATTTCAAGGCCGATCCTGGCAACACCCCGCTTCGCTGCAGGCCCGCAAGCCACCCCCCCTCCACATTTAGCTTCAGAATAACAATGTTATTACAAAGAATAAGAGACCTATTATACTCTAGAAATGTTGGTCTTACTTAAAAATACACGTGTTTAGTTGTGTTCAGTGTTAAAAATATATTATATGGCTCTTAAGTAAATACATTCTAAAATATTTGGCTTCTTGGCTCTTTCAGTCAAAAAGGTTCCCGACCCCTGCTCTAGAGCCATTGTTCCCCACCCCTGCTGTATTGGATAGGAATGTCCGATGCTGGATGTCATTAAAATAAAAAGAAGGGGACTAAAATATAATACAGGTACTCATAGCTACTAAAGCGTATGCAAACATTTCTTTTCTTGCGATATGCATGCACGCGGCGTGCATAAACCATCTGTATTCTAACCGAGTCACACAGAGACTTATTACTGTATTCTGGCATGATAGCCCCGCAGACCGCTGAGGCTTTGGACAGTACAATGAGACTCGGTGAAAAGCAATGTGGGCACTGTGAGAGGAAAAAAAAAAAAAAAGGAGAAGGCGTGAAGAATAAAAAGCAGGGGAGGGAGTGGAAGAGTGAGGAAAGTGAGGAAAGGATGCGCTCATACTGTAAATTGTAGCGCGCCGTCCTCCATAAGCCGGGACGGATGAAATAGGAGTTGGGAGAGGTTTTTTTTAGAAAGAATGCTGAGATGCGGAAGGATGGTGGAGGACAGGATGGTCGCCATGACAACGACTCATACGGCAGCGCGTTCTGTCAGTCGTGGAAAACAGGATGCACGGGAACGGGTCAATCCTGCACGCGCCTGCTCCGTAAAACGTGACCGTCAATGGCGGCGATAAGAGCAAATTATGACCAGTATTAGCCTGGCTGATAACAATAATGAACGGACAAATACACTCAATGAGATAGCATCGGAACGCTGAATGAGAAGAGAAGGCGTCCAGTTTTTCCCCTCATTTAAAAACAGATAAGAGCGGGAGGATGGATCCGGCGTATCAACGCCGTGCAGCTACTGTAGCCTAGTGCGCAAGAATCCAATTGCTTTGTGTCCAGAATAACAAACACACACACACTTCACAAGCCTATTATACTCCCCCCAATAAGCAGGACGCCACACAAGAACAGTGTCAGCATGTGTTGAAGCATTAAAAACACAGACAGAACGCAATGAAATTAATTAACCCTAAGAGATCACTATGCTTAGCCGGTGGAATTTAATCCAATTTATGACATATATGGGGCTCTAACTGCTTTACGTTAATGAGAGGCGGTGTATGTGTTTGCCCTGTCAGCCGCAGTGGATGCTAAGCATGTTAGGGATCACCGGCGAGGAGCGGCCGGCGAGGGCAGGTTTTTTTTTTTGTGTTTTTTTTGGCGCCGCCTCGGGGGTGCCAAATTAACGCCTGAATAACGAGCCTTTTTATGTCATCATCAGCAGAGAGACAGACATGTTTTTTTTTTTTTTTTTTTTCTTGTCACCGCACCCGCTTTTCTTCTTTTGGTGGGGATAGTCGTGTTTACCCGTTCATAAAATAAATTAGCATTGTATTTGCAGCTGTCTTTTGAAGCGAGCGCGCTCACCCACTGAGATGACAGTGAGGACCTCTGCACGCTTCTTGCCTTAATGAGGTGGCTTATTAGCGCTCGCAACTTCAGACATGTTGCCGGGGTGACTGCATGCATCGAAGAGGAAACAATGTGCTGCTTCTCACCTAAGAGCCGTAAAAGACAAGAATGCGAAACTTCTACTGGAACACATACAGTGGGGCAAAAAAGTATTTAGTCAGCCACCGATTGTGCAAGTTCTCCCACTTAAAATGATGAAAGAGGTCTGTAATTTTCATCATAGGTACACTTCAACTGTGAGAGACAGAATGTGAAGAAAAAAATCCAGGAATTCACATTGTAGGAATTTTAAAGAATTTATTTTTAAATTATGGTGGAAAATAAGTATTTGGTCAACCATTCTAGACTGCTAGACTGCTTCATCCCAAGTGCAGGACTAATAGACTCAATAACTCCTTTGTCCCACACGCCATTAGACAGTACAACTCCTCTCTGGGACGGGGGGCGGGGGGTATTAGGATGACAGGGGATGCAAAACATTAACAGTGCAATACGTTTTCATAACATGGTCACTACTGCCTACTTTGTCTTGTTATATTCTTATTTTACTGTTATATTGTTATTCCCATTGTTTTTATTCTTTTTGTAATATTTATCTATTTTGTTTCCTTTTAAACCCCCATTATTTATTTTTTACTTTTTTCTTTAAATTGATCTCAACTCTGTACACTGCTGCTGGAATTTTAATTTTCCTGAAGGAACTCTCCTGAAGGAATCAATAAAATACTATCTATCCATCTATCTATCTATCTATCTATTTATCTATCTATCTATCTATCTATCTATCTGTCTATCTATCTATCTATCTATCTATTCAAAGCTCTCACTGATGGAAGGAGGTTTTGGCTCAAAATCTCACAATACATGGCCCCATTCATTCTTTCCTTAACACGGATCAATCGTCCTGTCCCCTTAGCAGAAAAACTGCCCCAAAGCATGATGTTTCCACCCCCATGCTTCACAGTAGGTATGGTGTTCTTGGGATGCAACTCAGTACTCTTCTTCCTCCAAACACGACGAGTTGAATTTATACCAACAAGTTCTATTTCGGTTTCATTTGACCACATCACATTCTCCCAATCCTCTGCTGTATCATCCATGTATCCATTTTGGTATCAACTCAACTCGTCGTGTTTGGAGGAAGAATAATACTGAGTTGCATCCCAAGAACACCATACCTACTGTGAAGCATGGAGGTGGAAACATCATGTTTTGGGGCTGTTTTTCTGCTAAGGGGACAGGACGACTGATCCGTGTTAGGAAAGAATGAATGGGGCCATGTATCGTGAGATTTTGAGCCAAAACCTCCTTCCATCAGTGAGAGCTTTGAATGGTTGACCAAATACTTATTTTCCACCATAATTTACAAATAAATTCTTTAAAATTCCTACAATGTGAATTCCTGGATTTTTTTTCACATTCTGTCTCTCACAGTTGAAGTGTACCTATGATGAAAATTACAGACCGCTGTCATCATTTTAAGTGGGAGAACTTGCACAATGGGTGGCTGACTAAATACTTTTTTGCCCCACTGTAATAGTCAATGAAGAATGTTTTTTATTGCTCTAATAGAGATGTTTGGTACCCAAATGTTGGCTTTTATATAGACCCATCAGTACTTCACAGTAGTTCTGCAGGTTAAATCCATTGATAAAAATACAGTCGTGGTCAAAAGTTTGCATATACTTGTAAAGAACATAATGTCATGGCTGTCTTGAGTTTCCAATAATTTCTACAACTCCTATTGTGAGTGATTGAAGCACATACTATACTTGTTTGTCCCCCCCCCCAAAAAAAATCATGAAGTTTGGTTCTTTTATGACTTAATTATGGGTCTACTGAAAATGTGACCAAACATATTGCTGGGTATTGTGGCCAAAAACAGCTCAATTTTTGATTCATCTGACCACAGAACGTTCCACCTTATCTTTGTCCATGTGATGTCAGATGAAACAAAAATGAGCTGTTTGGCCACAATAGCCCGGTATATGTTAAGAGGAGAAAAGGTGAGGCCTTTAATCCAAGGAACACCACCCCAACCGTCAAGCATGGTGGTGGTAGTATTATGCTCTGCGCCTGTTTTGCTGCCGATTGAACTGGTGCTTTACACAGAGTAAATGGGACAATGAAAAAAGGATTATTATCTCCAATTTCTTCAGTACAACCTAAAATCATCAGCCAAAAGGTTGGGTCTTGGGCCCAGTTGGGTGTTCCAACAGGACAATGACCCTGAACACACGTCATATGTGGTCAAGGGATGGCTAAATCAGGCTAGAATTAAAGTTTTAGAATGGCCTTCCCAAAGTCCTGACGTAAACGTGTGGACAATCCTGTAGAAACAAGTCCATGTCAGAAAACCAACACATTTAGCTGAACTAAGCCAATTTTGTCAAGAGGAGTGGTCAAAAATTCAACCAGAAGCTAGTGGATGGCTACCAAAAGCGACCTTATTGCAGTGAAACTTTTCAAGGGACATGTAACCAAATATTAACATTGCTGTATGTATACTTTTGACCCAGCAGATTTGGTCACATTTTCAGTAGACCCATAATAAATACAGAAAAGAACCAAACCAACTGAAGACAGCAATGACATTATGTTATTTACAAGTGTATGTAAACGTTTGACCACAACTGTATATAGCAGGGGTCGGCAACCTTTACCAACCAAAGAGCCATTTTTGACCCGTTTCACAAAATTAAGAGAACAGTGAGAGCCACAGAACTCTTTTAAAATTTAAAATGAAATAACACTGCATTCAGAGTTTTTGTTGCTTTGTGCTATGTATTAACCAGGAGGTCTCAGACATGCGAAGAGTTGAACATTTAATGTTAGTGCGGCCCGTGAGTTTTAAACTAATGCCGCTTGACAGCATCACACTTGCACACCCTGCCAAACTTTCCGGGGGACTCCCAAATTCCAGAGCAACTATTCTCGCGAATGTCTGCTGATTTTCGTCCTAGTAGCATCAATACGGGTGTGCTATGTAGGCGCTGCCTTTAACGCCCTCTACAACATGTACAGATATCTAGCACAACCCAGCTACGAGTCATATGTGGCATCCACAGACACACTCAGACTACTGCAACGCATACTTGTTCAACATCCATACAGGTTACACTGAGGGTTGTGATATAAACAACTTTAACACTCTTACTAATGTACGCCACACTGTAAACTCACACTGAACAAGAATGACAAACAGATTTCGGGAGAACATCCGCATTGTAGCACAACATAAACACAACAGAACATATACCCAGAATCCCATGCATCCCTAACTCTTCCGGGCTACATTATACACCCCCGCTAGCACCAAACCCCTTTCCATGCGTCGGTTGAGGTGGGCGGGGTTTGGTGGTAGCGGGGGTGTATAATATAGCCCGGAAGAGTTAGGGATGCATGGGAATCTGAGTATTTGTTCTGTTGTGTTTATGTTGTGCTACAATGCGGATGTTCTCCCGAAATCTGTTTGTCATTCTTGTTCGGTGTGTGTATATATATACATATATATGTTTGTTTGGAAAACAACAACAGCCATAAGTATTTTGGAAAACGATGCCACAAGCTTGGTAAACCTCTTTTGTCATACATTTTTGCGGCACCTCTCAAGCGCCATAAGGTTGGCTGGGAAGTGTTGGTTTTCATCTAAGTTTTTTCTGTACAGAATTTCGAGAAACTTCAAGAAAAAATCCAAAGCGAAGCGGGACTGTCCAGAATTTTGCATTTTTTTGATGCACTAATGTGCTGATGTTTCTGGCAGGAAGTTCAGTTTGTCGGTAATACAGTTTTCAACAGTTTGCACACTCCTCCACCAGATTCTCATGAGGACAAAATGAATATAAACGTCAAACATGAGATTGTGTGAAATTGAGGGCAGAAGACCCAAGCGTGGAGAAAAGAAAATATTATGGTTCCAGGGAAGAAAAGTGGGGGGAAAAAGTGCATTTTAGAAATGGAGAGGTGGAGGGGTTGGGGGGGGGGGGGGGGGGTGTTGTTGGAGGGGCGTGTCCAACATAAGCCTCATGAATCAGTGACAGCCGAGCGGTGAAAAAATAATTAAGAAGCAGGCTAGAGCGCTGTGTTAAATACTGCCAAAGGTGGACTCAGTCACTGGATGCAGAGGAAAGGCAATATAGAGGAAAAAAATCCATATCATAACGGATGCCAAAATGCCCTTCAGGTGGCATTATATGAAGGCAGACAATATAAATAGGACTGCCATATTGTAAATGTTTATATACAGTAGCTACACGCAGCACTTTCAGGATTTATGAGCGGGGCCGTAATGCAGCCAAGTCGACAGTAATATTTCACTTTTGTTATCATATTGGGTGTAAATCTGCTGAGATGTATATGGCGCTGATAAAATAATTCAAGCAATTTCGCCCTCAATTTTTCTCCTTTCGGCTGATGTGTTTGTAGGGCGTGGGAGGCAAGGATGTGAGGAGAGAGGGTGTGGTGTGTGTGTGTGTGTGTGTGTGTGTAGGGGGGTATGTCAGTCGCTTGTTTTTTTGTTAGTCTGTAGGAGTGTGCATTGAAGGTTATACTATATACCGTAATACTAAACAGGCCCTAAGTGAGCACAATGTGTCCGGCATGTCCTCATATGGCATGTCTTTTATTTTTCGGACTATACTGTGCAATAATGTTGGACTGTGCAATACATCCCAAATGGCAACTTGATAAGTGCAATAATACTGGATTGTGAAACAGAATAATATGCAATAACCTGTCACCTACACCTGTGTCACTTTATTTATATGTATATATATATATATATATATATATATATATATTATATATATATATATATATCCATCCATCCATCCATCCATCCATTTTCTACCGCTTATTATCTTTCGGGGTCGCGGGGGGCGCTGGCGCCTATCTCAGCTACAATCGGGCGGAAGGCGGGGTACACCCTGGACAAGTCGCCACCTCATCACAGGGCCAACACAGATAGACAGACAACACTCACACTCACATTCACACACTAGGGCCAATTTAGTGTTGCCAATCAACTTATCCCCAGGTGCATATCTTTGGAGGTGGGAGGAAGCCGGAGTACCCGGAGGGAACCCACGCATTCACGGGGAGAACATGCAAACTCCACACAGAAAGATCCCGAGCCTGGATTTGAATCCAGGACTGCAGGACCTTCGTATTGTGAGGCAGACGCACTAACCCCTCTGCCACCGTGAAGCTATATATATATATATATATATATATATATATATATATATACATGTGTGTGTGTGTATATACGTATGTATGTGTATATATATATATATATATATATACACTGTATGTGTGTATGTATATATATATGTAGGTGTGGGAAAAATCACAAGACTACTTCATCTCTACAGAACTGTTTCATGAGGGGTTCCCTCAATCATCAGGAGATTTTAATGGAACCATTCACATACAATGGTTTATATAGGGCACAGAGTGGGTAGGTACAGGCAGGCGTAGGGTGTGGTGATTGGCTCATGTGTTACCTAGGAGGTGTTTCAGTCTATGGCGGCATGTTGAAATGATTTCACTGCGCTTGTTGCGAGATGATAGATCTGGATGATATATAATAAACAGTTTCTCTTTTAAGCATAGGTTGCATCTTTTATTACCACTGTTGTAAGGTGTGCTGGATGCAAGAATTCACCATGTTATTGAATATTCAACATTATTGTCTTTGAGGTTCCAAATGTGTTTGCTGAGTTCTGTAGAATTCCGCAAAGTCTGGTTTCTAAAGGAGGCGTTGTGATTATTCCATCTTGTTTTGAACGCTCCTTCGGTTAACCCTACGTACGTGTCGGATGTGTTAATGTCCTTGCGTGTTACCTTTGCTAAGTAAACGACTGATGTCTGTAAGCACCCTCCGTTGAGAGGGCAATCAGGTTTGTTGCGACAGTTACATTCCTTATTGGTTTCAGAGTCGTTTAGTCTGGGGGTAGGCAGTCCTTTTGCAATTGCTTTGTTGTGGTTTGAAATGATTTGTTGTATGTTATTCATACAGCTGTAGCTCAATTTAATGTTGTTCTTGTTGAATATTTTTCTTAGGGTGTTGCCTTTGGGAAGTGTTTGTCGATCAGAGTGAGGAACTTGCGGCCGATGTTGGTTGAGACGTTTTTACTGAATGGAGGATTGTACCAGATGATGTTGTTTCGTTTTCTGCTCTTTTTTGGTTGGTTTCCTGGAGTGGGTTCATAGGTGAGGGTGAAGTTGTATCCGCTTTCATGAAGTGCTTTCTGGGATGGGGGGGTTGCTTGGTCGAATTCAGCTTAGCTAGATGACAGCATCGATAGCCTTTTATTAATTCCGGTAAGTATTCTTTTCGTGGTGGTGGGTGGGTGGTTGCTGTCATGGTGCACATATTGGAGTGTTGTGTTGGGTTTCGTGAATGGTTGGTAGCTGTTATTTCTCAGGTTGAAAGTGACGTCGAGGAAGTTGACGGTTTGCTTGTTGGCTTCAATCGTGATCCGTAGGCCGTTTTCTTTGAAGATTTGGCATATGCGCTTCTTGGTGTTCTCGCTGCTCCTTGGCGAGGCGCGGCACACTGCCAGTCCATCATCACGGTAAATACCAAGGTTCAGGTTGAGGCTAGCAAGCTGGGAGAGGAGGAAACTCCAACGAGTTCGCACGTTTCTGCTCCGTCAAAACTCCCCATAGTAACGTCAAATGTTGAATTGTTCTTTTTTTGCCATGGTGTACTGTTGTGGATGAGTATGGAGTTCTTTGCGTGGATGATGATGTTTCTTTCGTTGCCTGTGATTGAGTCGTAGTCCGAGGCGAAGTTTAGTGCTTGGGTCAGTAGGTCTTGCGTGATGGAAGGGTAAAATTCTTCGATGTCGAAGGAGATAAAGTTGTGTTGTTGTTTGTCTTGGATGTTGTTAAACCATTTGATTACTGCTGCTGTATTTCTCCATTGGTTGAGTGGTGTTTTGTCCTTGATTTTTGTGTTGATTCTGTCCAGGATTATTTTGCTGATATTTCCTATTTCGGATTTAGTTGGGTTTATTAGTCGGCATGTTGGGTTATTTGCGATATATATTATATATATATATATATATATATATATATATATATATATTATATATATATATATATATATATATATGTGTGTGTATATATGTATGTATGTGTATGTTTATATATGCATACATGTATATGTTTGCATATATGCATACGTGTATATATATATGTTTTTGTATATGTATGTATGTGTGTGTACATGTATATATACATATACATATACTATATGTGTGTATGTATATATATATATACGTATATATATATATATCTATATATCTATATATATATATATATATATATATATATATATATATATATATACGTATACATATATATATATATATATACGTATACATATATATATATATATATTATATATATATATATATATATATATATATATATATATATATATATATATATATATATATATATATATATATATACATATATATATATATATATATATATATTGGTGTATATATGTATGTATATATATATATATATATATATATAAATATATATATATGTATATATATATATATTGGTGTATATATGTATGTATATAAGTTTATATATGCACACATGTATATGTTTGCATATATGCAATCGTCTATATATGTATATGTATATGTATGTATGTGTGTGTATATGTATATACATACATATATATATATGTATATATATGCATATGTATCGATTTATACATGCATATATATATATATATATATATATATATATATATATATATATATATATACACACGTGTGTGTGTGTGTGTGTGTATGTGTGTATATATGTATATGTATGTGTGTATATGTATACACATGTTTATGTATGGATATATGCATGTATATGGATATATATATATATATATATATATATATATTCATTTTTTTTACAATTTATAATACTATATTATTGTGTATGCACCTTAGGGGATCTGCTCCAATTTCGTTGTTCTTTGAACCCGTTCACTGTAATAATGACAATAAAACTCTATTCTATTTTAGCAGCAGCACAGCTAAATTCCACAAACTAAGAGGAAGAACATAGCAGCCATTGGAGAGCACTGGTGCATGGAATGTGTGAGGATGTCATGCTGAGTGACAGATGTGGGAGTGCATGCTGCATGGATGTGGAGTTGCTATGTTTCTACGCGACACACTTAAAAATGCTGGGGTTTTTTCATAACCCAATTTATGGTGTTGTGAGTGTTGAGTTTAATTTTGGAGTTTTTTTTTTATGAAGAGCAATAATTTTTTGGGGTTATAAGGGTATTATTTTAACTCAATTGCTAGGTTTTCAAAACTATGAACTATTTGTGGGTTGTTTACAATGAGCATTTTTAGGTAAAAGGCTTTTTTTTAAGGGAATTTATTAAGAAGTACTCCTAATAACATCATTTACATCCACACATCTTATGTACATGAAAATATTTGAGCATGTTGTACAGAACTACTATTGTCATGATCCAACATGTTTGTTTAAGTTTTGACTTCCTCAGTTCCAGTTTTGAGCACCCCTGGTTTGTGTTTTAGGTGTCATGACTGCAGATTGTTTTCACCTGCCTCTGATTAGTGTCGGGGACGCTCACCTGCTCCTGGGCACTACTCAGAGAGCTGCTTATTCCCTGCTAAATTGTGCAACCCAATAGTTAGGTTTGGAATAACCCAACATTGTAGTGAGCATAACTCAGCTTTTGTGTGAAATAAATTCAAGCCAATAGTTGGGTTATGAATCAACAATATTGAGTTAGCATAACTCAACTTTTGGGTTGAGTAATTCAACCCAATAGTTTGGTTGGGAACAACCTATAATTAATTTATCATAACTAAATTTTTTGGTTAAATAATTCAACGCAAAATCGAGTGGAAAAATAACCCAAAATGTAAGTTAAAATAACTCAAATAAGGGTTTTTTTCCTTTTCTGAACCAGCATTTGGGTTAAAATTGGGTTATTTTAACCCAACATGTTGTAGTGAGTAAAAGGACCACATTCTAACATGTGTTAGATCCCCACATTCTCATTGAATGCTCTTTTCTTTTGGGATTCTGTGTGCATTCCTCAGAGTTTAATGCCGCCATAAAGCTCATTTTGCAACAATTAGTAACCACAGCCTCCCACACGCCAAACTTGCTGCAGTGTTGCACATGTGTATGGTTGTAAACGTCTCTTACTCGTCACTCTCTAGCAGAGTTGTTCAACTTGCTGGCCGAGGTCCAAATCTGACACTATACCAGTCCGCAAGTTCATTTCAGATCTTGGTAGACACGTATCTTTGAACCAAATTCCTAAAAACACACAGTTTTTGAAAAGTTTTTGGGATTATGGCAGGGGTGGCAAACGTACGGCCCGGGGGCCGGCTCAAGCCTGCAAACAGTTTTTTTTTTTCCGGCCCGCAGGATGAGTTTGCTCAGTAAAATAATGTACCTGAAATTTTGGAATGAAAGAAACTGCTGTTCTAAATGTGTCCATTGGATGTCGCAATAGCAATTCTTTGTATCTTTGTCGATGATGCAACATATGTGCAATATAAACCACATGATGTTAGTACATCAGTCGAGGAAAATGATCAAACTACATAAATAACATTATTTTTTTGCTCATATCATATCATGTCATATCAATCATAATCATCAGATTCCAACCAACATACTGGAAAGTTGTAACATTTACAAACAAACCAAATCAATTGACGGACTTATTAACATGACCGAAGAGATTGGGATGTTGCGGTGATTTATTTTATCCTGACATGACAGTGAATAAACATTTACATTTAAATCTTGCTCTGTAATCTCAGAGGGAAATTAAGTTGAAGTTCCAGGTTGCTAATGTGTGTGTGGCTGACAGGAAGAAAAGCTCTGACTCACTTGGGCCAGAAGTTGCTTGGCGCCACCTGTTGCTTTGCGTGCATAAATCTCTTGACCACGAATATAAAATGACCTGTCTTGTTCTCCCCCAAAAAATGATCGGAACATGTTGAATACAATTTGAGTATCTACAAGAATATGTTTGTACGTAAAATGGCATAAAAGCTGAGGAAGCTCTGTGGGAAAAAAAAAAAAAATGAGTCAATGAATTATGTTCAAACACCGTTCTATAAACCAAGACAGAAGAACAGAGCGTAAGTTTTTTAAATGCCCATTGAAATTGCAACTGAGACTGCTGCTCATTGAGGATATTAACTGCAGAGTGATACTTGCTTGCATGTCTCTAAAACAGGGGTGTCAAATTTGTTTTTATTGAGGGCCACATCGCAGTTATGGTTGCCCTCAGAGGGCCGCTTTTAACAATGAGCAATATATGAATATAGGCCCTGCGATGAGGTGGCGACTTGTCCAGGGTGTACCCCGCCTTCCGCCCGATTGTAGCTGAGATAGGCGCCAGCGCCCCCCCCCCGCGACCCCAAAAGGGAATAAGCGGTAGAAAATGGATGGATGGATGGAATATATGAATATACATGTTTGTGTGTGTGTGTGTGTGTATATATATATATATATATATATATATGTACATATATGCACACACATACACATATATATACATACATATACACTCACACACAATATATATATATGTATATATATATATATATATATATTATATATATATATATATATATATATATATATATATATTACATTAATGATATATTTTTGGACAAAAGCTGCAAAAAAAAAAAAATATTACAACTACAAACTGGCAGTTCAGTTACCAGAATTGTACAGTAAAAGCAGTGGGTTTTTACAGCATATAAAAAAAATGAATAAATGGAATGGAATGGAGAAACAATACCACTGTTTTTAGCTGTAAAAGCCAAGCAACAAAGCTGCTAGTTATTTATTTTTGGTTTTTTTAACCGTAAAATCTTGTTTTAATATTTTTTGTATGTTCTTTTGTTTTTTTTTGTTTTTGTGTCTTATTGTATATGGAATAAAACAGTATCAAAGTTGATTTTACGGTGAAAAACTGAGTCAGTGGAATTTAACTGTAAAAACTATTGTCAATTTTACAGGCTACAAATTTGATTGTTCATTTGTTTTGAAATCATAAGTCAAGCAGTTATTTAAGTACAGTATTTATCTTTATTTTAACAAAAAATATTTTTTGTAATACGTGATAATAGAATATTTTGATTTTGATAACAGTGAATTTTAAAAGATATGCAATTGCATGCAGTACATGATTTTCAATGTCAAGAGGGAAAGAACAAAAAATATTTAGTCTGAAAACATTAAGCATTTTATTAACACATATTGCCAGGTTTTCGCGGGCCACATGAAATAATGTGGTGGGCCAGATTTGGCCCCTGGGCCTTGAGTTTGATACCTGTGCTCTGAAACATCCAAAAACAGCACCAGATTTGTTGGAAAACTCTTTTGAGGGGGAAAAAAAAAGTTGTTAAGAGGGGTCGGAAAATTGCAAAGTTGGCAACACTACGAACAATCCAAAACCTATCTGTCAAATTCAATTATTTTTTCACAATAAGTACTGTATTGACTTGAACATTAGATGCCTTGTAATATTAGATGGCCCTTTTGTTCTTTCCCTTCATTGATCACCATTATTAGCTTTTGTTGTTGGCTAACTTGCTAACAATCTTGTATCCCAGTGGGTCACTAAGTGTGTGTGAATGATAGAAAGAAAAGCTCTGACTTGATTGGGCTAGACATGTTGGTCCTTTGAAGACTTTTGTACAGGGAAAACCTTACAGTCTTATGTTTGTGTCCATATAATGTTTTGACATGACTTTTTACAATTCTTTAGCGGATTCAAGAAAAGGTGTTACTTTTTAAGGTGGAACAAGATTAAGACCGGGCAAAAAAATAAATAATGGTGCATTTGTGTGAGTGAGAGAAATAAAAACCTTGGGGTGTGAAGCGATTTGGCACCATTTTTCTGTATTTTCAAGATTTTTTTCTTGAGTAAATAAATGTACATAAATAGGTTTTGTTGGTAAACTATTCCCAAAGGTCTGATTAAAAAATCGTACGGGAAAAAAAAAATAGAAATAATAAAAAATCCAATTAACCTGAGACAGACACCTACACATGAAAACATAAAATGCATTTTATTGAGAACAATTATAGTTTTACATCTATAAAACAATGATAAACTGTTCCTGATTTTGACAAAGATTTTTGGCATTAAAGAAATCACACACACAAAAAAAATGAGACTTACGGAAATTGAGGAACTGCATTATTAATTTTACGCTACTTTGGCTGATTCATTATGGGATTCTGTTTGAGTGACTTGAATAAAAGCTCTGACTTGCCTGGGGAGAAAATTGTTCGACTCTACCAGTTTTTTTGTCTGTACACAACCTTTACACCCGAATACAAAACACTAGTGTTGTCCTAATACCAATATTTTGGTGCCAGTACAAAAATGTATTTTGATACTTTTCGGTACTTTTCTAAATCAAGGGGACCACAAAAAATTGCATTATTGGGTTTATTTTAACAAAAAATCTTGTGCACACGCCAAGTGTAACAAAACAGTGTCTATTGTACAGAGTGGTAGGGATAAGTAACACATTTGGTACTTGTATACGTATATCGGGTAATAGTGTTGTCCCAAAACCAGTGTTTTGGTAAGTTTTTCAGTACTTTTCTAAATAAAGGAGACCACAAACATTTTTATTTTTGGCTTCATTTTAACAAAAAAAATCTTAGGGTACATTAAATATATGTTTCTTATTGTGAGTTAGTCCTTAAATAAAATAGTGAACATAAAAGGCAACTTGTCTTTTATGAGTAAGTAAGCAAACAAAATGCTACTAATTTAGTCTGCTGACATATGCAGTAACATATTGTGTCTTTTATCATTCTATTATTTTGTCAACATTTTTAAGGACAAGTGGTAGAAAATGAAGTATTTATCTACTTGTTTATCAACTGTTAATATCTTCTTACTTTCTCTTTGAACACGTTCTATCTACACTTCTGTTAAAATGTAATAATCACTTATTTTTCTGTTGTTTGTATGCTTTGCATTCGTTTTGGATGATACCACAAATTTGGGAATCAATTTGATGCCAAGTCGTTACAGGATCATACATTGGTCATAATCTGAGTCCAGGGACGTATTTTCTGAGTTTGTAAACACAATATCAATTGAACAAAAACAAAAATAGATTTTGTGATGCTAAAAAATATCAAAGTAATCATACTAGTATCGACGAGATACGCTCCTGTACTTGGTATCATTACAGTGGATGTCAGGTGTGGATCCACCAACGGGGTTTGTTTACATGTTGACTCCGGTGAGCTACGGTGTGTAGTGCAGGGGTGATACTTGTAAGAAACTTACTTTATTTGTCGCCATGGAGGCGAGGATTAGTTATTTAGAAGTAGCTAAAACACTTGATGTTAGCCGCTAGCTAGCTAGCCATGTCGTAAAGCACCTCTTCCTGAGGGTGTTTCAGTGTTATAACTTCGCCTTAATCTTTAGTTTTTAAGGCAAAATGTGTCCGTTCTTCCTTGTCTGTCTACACACACTGTGTCTGCTTGTAAGTACTCTGTGATTGTGCGCTGCCGAACATGCTCCTCTGCTCGTAAACCGGGGTGCAGGGGCCCGGTACTTTTTTAGAGGCTTTATAGTACCGAATATGATTCGTTAGTATCGCGGTACTATACTAATACCGGTATACCGTACAACCTTTACAAGACACCATATCTTCTTTAGACCTTTTTGTCAGGATAAAAATAATATATTATATTTGACTCATTATGGTATAAGACACTGACTACCACTTTGACTAATCCATGATAGAATACTAACTAAATCGCTTTTCGCAGTGGGAGCACCAAATATATTTTCGTAAAATCACACACATTATAGTGCATAACCATTTAAATACTGCAAGAACCTTTTCATTTTCCAGCCGCATTTTAAAGTCGGCGACATGAGAGTCAATGGAGAGCTAAAAAAACATGGCACTCTTAAAAAAGCGTTCTTTCTTCTCCAAGTGAAAAGAAAGGTGAAAATGGGCTTTCGCAGTCATTAATTTGGGATGGAACATCAGATGGGTTAGCGGCGAGAATAATAAAAGCTGCAGACAGAAATAATATGTTGCCTTTGAGAGCTCCTGTTTTGATTTCTCCGCCTGGCTGCGATAAGTGCTTTGCTATTTGGTTGGGGACAATGTTATAAGAACCTCTAGCCTCTAATACCAAATTGGCTTCCTCCTTGAGTCGCCCAGCACAGGTGCATTAGTTTTGGGTTTTTTTTTTTTTTCCTAAAGTAATTGCGGCTTCAGTGACACAGGGAAACTTAGCACTCAAAGGGCAACGCTGTGCATAATTTTAGAGTGCAGCATCCTAGAAATGAAAAAGTTGCTTTTGAACTTTTTGAATTTTTATAATAACTTGATGGTCCCTGCTTTGAAAAGAGCCATGTTTTGTCGAATAAAGAGCAAACCAAACAAGCCCTCTGCACATTAGGAACGCTCCCACCTAGAAATGGCATATTATTATTATTATTATAAAAGTTGCATTTTGGATTTTACAGAGCCCAGACCTAAGTGCCAATACAGAAGAGGTCCTTAGTGTTTGCCCGGCAAAAGACCCCCAAACAGATGGAGAAATTGAGCAGGGAACCCCTACAGTACTAATACATTTTGCAAATGTAAATGTGTTAGACTTGTATAGCGCTTTTCTGCCTTTTTTTTTAAGGACCCAAAGCTCTTTGACACTATTTCCACATTCACACATTCACACACTCATGGCGAGAGCTGCCATGCAAGGCGTTAACCAGGGCCCATCAGGAGCAAGGGTGAAGTGTCTGGCTCAAGGACAAAATGAAACATGACTAGGATGGTAGAAGGTGGGGGTTGAACCAGGAACCCTCAGGTTGCTGGCAGAGCCACTCTCCCAACTCGCCACGTCGTCCCCTTATATATAAATTGTTTTTTACCATATTTCCGGACGTCTAACATCCTATATAAATCACACCCACTAAATTTGAGGGGAAAAAAATAATTGCTAAACTGTAATTACCGGTATATAAAATTATATTTATTTTATAGATATGATATAGATGGATGGATAGTACTTTATTGATTCATTTAGGAGAGTTCCCTCAGGAAAATTTAAATTTACACAGAATTGAGATCGAATTTAAAAAGGTGAAAAGTAAATAATTGGGGTATAAATGTAAATACAATATAAAATATAAGAATACAAATAAAAAGCAACAATAAGAAAAAAAAATACAACAGTAGAAATAAGGCGCAGTGGGAGAGTGGCCGTGCGCAACCCGAGGGTCACTGGTTCAAAATCCCACCTAGAACCAACCTCGTCACGTCCGTTGTGTCCTGAGCAAGACACTTCACCCTTGCTCCTGATGGGTGCTGGTTGGCGCCTTGCATGGCAGCTCCCTCCATCAGTGTGTGAATGTGTGTGTGAATGGGTAAATGTGGAAGTAGTGTCAAAGCGCTTTGAGTACCTTGAAGGTAGAAAAGCGCTATACAAGTACAACCCATTTATCATTTAATACAACAAGATAAACTACATGTTATGAAAATGTATTGCACTGTTAATTGCACTGATTTCGTTGATATTTATATACAGTGGGGCAAAAAAGTATTTAGTCAGCCACCGATTGTGCAAGTTCTCCCACTTAAAATGATGACAGAGGTCTGTAATTTTCATCATAGGTACACTTCAACTGTGAGAGACAGAATGTGAAAAAAAAATCCAGGAATTCACATTGTAGGAATTTTAAAGAATTTATTTGTAAATTATGGTGGAAAATAAGTATTTGGTCAACCATTCAAAGCTCTCACTGATGGAAGGAGGTTTTGGCTCAAAATCTCACGATACATGGCCCCAATCATTTTTTCCTTAACACGGAATCAATCGCCCTGTCCCCTTAGCAGAAAAAACAGCCCCAAAGCATGATGTTTCCACCCCATTGCTTCACAGTAGGTATGGTGTTCTTGGGATGCAACTCAGTATTCTTCTTCCTCCAAACACGACGAGTTGAGTTTATCCCAAAAAGTTCTATTTTGGTTTCATCTGACCACATGACATTCTCCCAATCATCTGCTGTATCATCCATGTATCCATTTTGGTATCAACTCAACTCGTCGTGTTTGGAGGAAGAAGAATACTGAGTTGCATCCCAAGAACTGGGGGTGGAAACATCATGCTTTGGGGCTGTTTTTCTGCTAAGGGGACAGGACGATTGATCCGTGGTAAGGAAAGAATGAATGGGGCCATGTATCGTGAAATTTTGAGCCAAAACCTCCTTCCATCAGTGAGAGCTTGGAATGGTTGACCAAATACTTATTTTCCACCATGATTTACTGATAAATTCTTTAAAATTCCTACAATGTGAATTCCTGGATTTTTTTTTTCACATTCTGTCTCTCACAGTTGAAGTGTACCTATGATGAAAATTACAGACGTCTGTCATCATTTTAAGTGGGAGAACTTGCACAATCAGTGGCTGACTAAATACTTTTTTTCCCCACTGTATAAAAGGCGCATATATATACCGGTATATTGTGAAATTAGATATTTGCATACCTTCATTGTTTCCAAACATGGCCTGCAACAGGGCAGTACAACGGCTGATCAAACAAAACAGAAAAGTAATCAATGTCTTTATTCAGCCTTTATAACATGAATAAGAAGTTCTCCTTTCTTTAAATGAGGTTCAAGATGTTTATCAGGATTCTTCTTTAAGTCCATTCCATTAAATAGCCTTTAAGCGGGGAAAAAAAAAAAAAAAAGACAGAGATTAGCCGCACCTTTGTATAAGCCGTAAGGTTCAAACCTTAGGGAATATAGTCCGGAAAATACGGTAAATTGAAACTGATTAACTGATTAATTAAAATGAAATGAAACTTTTCACTGCAGTGTGTTGGATCAATGTCTATGTGTATTTGAATATTTTGACATTTGTGGAAAGATTGCGGGGCACAATAACAAAACCTACATTCTCCCCTAATTACAGTAAAACCCAGTATTTCTCATGTCTTAAAAAAATAATAGTGTTGCTAAATTTTCAAAGATACCTGCAGTAGATGAAGCGACACACGGTTGTTGGAAGCAGGGGTGTCAAACTCATTTTAGATCGGGGGCCACATGGAGAAAAATCTACTCCCAAGTGGGCCGGAGTGGTATAATCACGGCACGATAACTTAAAAATAAAGACAACTTCAGATTGTTTTCTTAGAACAATAAAACAAGCGCATTGTGAAACTGTTCTAATCTTAATGTTGAGGTTAACAGTATTCTACCTTATTTTGTGGTTATTTATACTTTCTGAATGAAGTATGTGATAATGTTCATCAGTCAACTCATTGGTGTTCATTTTCAATCTATCAAGATAAAACAAATAAAATAAAAAATATATTACAGGATGTTATTTACAGTATGTAGTCTGCTCGACGGGTGTGGTGTATTTATTTTTTTACACATGTAGCATCATCTACAAATATACAAATAATTGGGATTGCGACATCTAATGGACAAATTTAGAACAGCTTTTTCTTTAAATAATACATTTTGGCAAATTTCTATATTCAACAAAGTCATCCTGCGGGCCGGATAAAACCTGTTCGCGGTCCTTACGTTTGATACCCCTGGTTTAAAGGATTTTCATTCATCACATTGCTTTGAAAAATCAATTCTGCTCAGCCTAGTTTGTCTCCAATACCCACACTCTTTGTTTTTACTTTGTTTTTTGCTTGGTATCTAATGAAATCTTCTGAACAAATCATGCAAGTAGTGGTGGGGGTGTGGGAGGTAGCAAATAGCAAATGATCGCATATGAGTTCATCCCTTTTGCAGTTGGCCTCACGCATGAGATAAACTGTATTTGTCATCCAGCCTTCCGTTTTATGCTGAATGAAATTGCTTGACTGTGACGCCAGCGCACGTTTGACTTTGGACAGCAGTGAATCAAATGTATAATTATGAAAGGAAAGCAAATATGCAGACATAGTGAGCCTGCATTTAAACACAACACACCATGTAAGCCCAGTGATCAAAATGCATCACGGGATGTATTTAAAGGGAGACTGCACTTTTTTTTAATGAATTTTTGCCTTTCACTCTGTCATGGCGTGTGCACAATCCCACATGTCTTCTGCTGTTAGCGTTGGAAGCGTGCCCCTGCTCGTTCTTCCGGCATCAAGGCCATGCGCCTGCAAGGCTGCAGGCAATCATCAATCAGCACACCTGTGTTCAATCAAAGCATCTAGATCTAATGAGGGCAGACAGCACAAAGACCAGCGAACCCGAAGATTCAGTGCCGGAACATAGTTCACTCTTTGTAGTAAGCATCCCGTCTCTGGCTTCCCTCCTGCATACTTGCTCTTTCTGTGCCTTCCCTGTGCCTTCCCTGTGCCCGTGTCTTATGTCCTCTGTGTTCCCCGCAGTGCTTCCCTGTTTCCCGTGATCGAGCTGTGTGCCTCGACTTCCCTCTGGGTTCGATCCTCAACCTCTACTTGGACACGGACCTCGTTGCTTCTCTCCAGCCCCCAACCGCTCGTTTGCCCGCGGACTGCCTTCTCGCCTTGCCCCTTTGGTCTGACGATGGATTCATCCAACACGCACTTATGACAAACTCTGGTATTATTTACCTTGTTAATGCTACACATCGTATTGCACCATTTACTTTTAGTAGCATACACACCTCACCAGTTCATCAGCATCAAGTTCAATAAACCTATTGAACTGATCTCGGCCATTGTGTTGTCTCCTTTCCCCGCCGTACGTAACACATTCACAATCTTTATGTAAGACAAGATGGTTGTTTTTCTTTTTTCATGCATTCCAACATGTAAACAAGTCAGCTAACAGTAGAGTGAATAGGAGTCACTCTCTTCAGCCTATAAATGGCTTTAAAAACCTCCATTGTTTTATATACACACTGTAAGTGTATCTGTAATTTAGTAACAGGCACAGTCACCATTGACGTGTAAAATTTACACATTTTGCTAATTTTAAGCACACGGTGGTGCATTAATTTCATAAACGCACCATGTTTGCTTTTTCTTCAACAACAACTACTACTAATTGTGGCAGTCTTTGGAAGAAACAACAAACATTAAAAAACAATCACTTACTGTACAATTTCTGCGCTCACTATGATCTCGACTGATTGGATGTTCAAATAATCCAGTTGGAACAAAGAATCCATCCTAATTCACATGAAGGGTTCATCAGACAAGAGTTTTTTTTGTGTCCTTCTCGACATTGTAAGGTATAAATTATAAGTCAAAGTTGACCAATTTTCGGTTTATGAGCCCAGCCTTCTACTATCCAAGTGAGAGGCGTGATTTATCATCTATAATTAACATTTTACTATATCAGATGCGACTGAGATACAGGTGTTCTGTATGTCAACATTTCAACACTGCAGCTGATTAATATTCGGGCCACGAGATGTAGATGGATTATTATTGCCGGTTTTTAAAGTGGCTTAGAGGCAGAACGGATCACCCCCATTTGAGGCATTGCTAATCACCCAAGAAAAGACGATTATTACGGATGAAATTGCAAAAAATAAAATATAAATACATATTTTGGATTGTGAATGATAGAAAAAATTCCCCACAAAAGTGCTGTTCACTTTTTAAATAAATTCTAATACTTATTATTAGGGACACGTTTCCAAAATAAAAGTTTTTGAACAAGACGTCCTGTTGCTAACGACTCACCCTGTCTACTGCCTGCTGTGTGGTGACTACTTCATCTCTACAGAACTGTTTCATGAGGGGTTCCCTCAATCAGCATAAAAATAAAATAAAAATCAAAATAAAAAATATCTCCTGATGATTGAGGGAACCCCTCATGAAACAGTTCTGTAGAGATGAAGTGGTCTTGTGATTTTTCCCACACATATATATTGCGCTCTACCACAGTATCGAGCACTATTCTCTGGATAATCCAATCAAGATATATATATATATGTATACATATATGTATTCAGATATGTGTGTGTATATATACATATATATATATATATATATATATATATGTATTCAGATATGTGTGTGTATATATATATATACACTATATATGTATGTATGTATCTGTATATATATATATATATATATATATATATATGTATTCAGATATGTGTGTGTGTATATATATATATACACTATATATGTATGTATGTATCTGTATATATATATATATATATATATATATATATATATATATATATATATATATATATACATACGGATACATACATACATATATAGTGTATATATATATATATATATATATATATATATATATATACAAATAATACCTGTATAAAACATTATTAATACATAAAAACCATAAAATACTGACATTAAAATATATAACAATAGCAATAAGAAATAGAAATAAATGTAATACAAATAAAAAACCTAAAAAAAGTTTAAAATGATCAGCAAACATGGGCAGGTTTGCACAAAGCATACCGGGGGGAAATCCAAAATCCAAAGCAATTATTAAGTGTTGTGTTGTTGCAGCATATCTTCATCTAACTGGACAACGAAGCAACACTCCTTTTTTTAAAAGCTCTCCGTAAAATGATCGAATTTGGAACATGCAAAGATTTAGTAAGGAGTGCATACAGGCATGTGGACCCCAAACACTTACGCTTGAGGAATATGGGGTTGAAGTGTGCCCTTCATTTTAAGCAGCATATTTTCCACATAAAATCCCTCGTGCACGTGTTAAACTTATTCCTCCAAAAGTTTGACTCAACTCTCAGGCAGATGGCCTTTTCCTCTGGCTTCTCTCTATCTCCCGCTGACAAACCGAACAGTAAGCATTTTAATTCCCGCTGACCTTTACTCATCCCAACCGGGGCAGTTTTGCCAGTCGCTTAGGGCCAAAACAAAATGAAATTTCAATTTCAGCCCAGAATAATAAATTAAAGACGTTCGATGCAGGGTGAGCGGAAGGAGTGGGGAGGTCTGGGGGATTATGTTAGAGAGCAGTCACACACATGCAAAAGCCAGCACAATGCCTTCTGATACTAAACACTAAAACGGGGCCGCAAAAAAAAAACACAATCGGCCCCTGGCTCCAGTACACTGAGCAGCAGAGGGCTTTGTTTGCAAGGCAGAAAAAAAAAAACGCTGTGTCAGCACGCACCGCCAAGAAGTTTAGTGGGATAGGTAAAAGTAAGTAGGGAAAAAAGGAAAACAATGCATGGAGTAGAGAGTTGTCTGTTCGGTTCAAAATCTTCACATTTGGGTACAAATATAAGGAATTCATCATATGTACCCAGGGGCATGATTAGCAGACTTTTATTTAAAGGCCTCCAAATATTACATATTTTTTACACACTTTATATTTATTTATTTATTTAATTTCTGTACTTTTTTAATCAAAGTTGAACTGAATTCGATGCATGCACTGTAAACCCAAATGCTCAAAACAATCAATCAGTAATGGGAATGTGAGTGCGAATGTTGCCTGTGGGCAGTATAGCTCGGTTGGTAGAGCGGTCGTGCCAGCAACTTGAGGGTTGCAGGTTCGATCCCCGCTTCCGCCATCCTAGTCACTGCCGTTGTATCCTTGGGCAAGACACTTTACCCACCTGCTCCCAGTGCCAATCACACTGGTTTGAATGTAACTTAGATATTGGGTTTCACTATGTAAAGCGCTTTGAGTCACTAGAAAAAAGCGCTATATAAATATAATTCACTTCACTTCACTAGTGTTTTAGTGAGATTATATGGTCGTACCTGTAAAACCTGAAAGTCAGAGGGGTGTGCCACGGGTGTGGTGACCGCCAGTGTCTCTGAGGGAAGCCACGTTTTTCGACAAGGCGAAGGCAGCCGGGCTGAGATTATTTTTTTTATAAATATAATTCACTTCACTTCACTGTCTATCTGTGTTGGCCCTGCAATGAGATGGCAACTCGTCCAGGGTGTACACCGCCTTCCGCCCAAATGCAGCTGAGATAGGCTCCAGCGACCCCGAAAGGGACAAGCGGTAGTAGATGGATGGATGGATACTGTAAACTTAAAAAGCTGTAATTATTTAAAAATGTTGAGTATAAGTAACATTTTCCTTCTTTTGAAGTTTATTAAACTTGTTATTTTTAATTAATATGAACTTGTTTGCAGTTTATGTAACGGCTACTTAAAATAATAAACTCGCAGTTATTTAAAACTCAGTGGATTAAACATAATGTTGTCTTATTTTGAAAGAACAAATCATTAATATGTAAATAAACTGCATAATGCATATGTTCCTTCCTGACTGCACCTAGATGTTGAATATATGAAGAAAATGTTTATATTATTCATGTATTAAATACTGTATATATAATTTATGATATAATTATATTAATTATTATTATTGTCTATTGTGAGCAGACTGTGGTGTGAAATTTCCCCCAGGGATCAATACAGTACTTTCTATTCTATTCTATTCTATTCTATTAAATTGAATCAAGAATAAATTAAGAACGAATCAATCACATTATAGATTTGTATTGTTATTAAACTCTCTATGTGTATGTATATATAAATTCTTACATGCACGCGCGCGCAACCACACACTTTTATTTTGTAGCATCTGTGTGCACTTCCTCTTCAGGCAGCAGACACGAGGAGGAACATTTTGATTTGGCTTAATTGGTCAGTTTAATTCAATTATAATTTAAAAGTACATTTAACATAAGCTCCAAATATTAACAATCTGACATACTCAAATATTTGAGTTTATGAACTCCAAAAATATTTGGCAACCGATTGCCTCACTTTTTTTGAGTTCTGCTTACTTTATTCGGGTTTACAGTAGGAACGCAAAACGGTCATATATGCACAGCACATGATCCGCGCATATGCATTAAACAATGTTGGGTTAAAAAATAACCCATTTTTAACCCAACTGCTGGTTCAGAAAAGGACGAACCCCTTATTTGAATTATATTAACTCAACATTTTGGGTTAATCTTTCAACCCAACTTTTGCGTTGAATTATTTAACCAAAAAGTTGAGTTGTGATAACTCAATGATGGGTTACCTCTAACCAAACTATTGGGTTGAATTATTTAACCCAAAAGTTGAGTTATGCTAACTCAATGTTGGTTGATTCATAACCCAACTATTGGGTTGAATTTTTTTCACACAAAAGCTGAATTATGCTCACTACAATGTTGGGTTATTCCAGACCCAACTATTGGGTTGCGCAATTTAGCCCTCTTTGACCCAATAGTTGGTTAAAAATAGTGTCGCTGAAGACAAGACAATAATGACTGTGCTTGTGAGCTGTGTGTTTGGTATTTTTTATGTATTTTTATCTATGTATCTATGTTCTTATGTTTTTATGTGTTATTATGAATTTGCACTAAATTACTTATATTTTATTCTATTCAAAAAATTAAAAATTTTACGGCTGGTTTGTCCTTCTTCCAAACTACTGCTCAAAAATATTTTTATTCCATTAAAATATACTCAAAAGCAAGATAGGAGTGACATTTTTTTTTTACAAGAATTGCATGGATTGTTCTCCCAGGATGCAGATGGGACTCCGGAGGCAAGGTGCAGGTAAGGAAATGATTTGCTGTCCATAAATCACGCGGGATACAAATAAAAGAGCACCAGCTTTCCGATAGCATGGGAAGCTAACGGAATAGCGAACAAGAAAGTCTTAGCATGTAAACAGGCAAACAAAAAGGCAAAGCTTAGCTCAGGAATCAAATTAGCAGCTATTATAACTGTTGAAAGGAAGCGAATAAGAAAGCCAGACTGAGTGTGGCGAAAAGCAGGGAATAAGTAGCTCTCTGATTGGTGCCCAGCAGCTGGTGAGCGTCCCCAACACTAATCAGAGGCAGGTGAAACTAATCATCACTCATGGTAACCAAAACACAAACCCAGGGGTGCTGAAACAGAACTAAGGTAGTCAAAAAATAAACAAAACATGATGCGGGAAACGGATCATAACACCTGATCTACTAAGATCCAAATAAACATTTTTTAAAAAGAGGACTATTAGAGGGCATGTTGCATTTGATCTACTAAGAATGTGATTGCAAATAAAACATTTGCAGACCGCCTTATTTAAATGAGGTTTGTGTGTAATAATGGCTGTGGCCATGGAAACACTCATTTCCCTTCAAATTCACGTTATCATGCGTGCCAATCAATGTGAAATGTTTTTGAACTAGCAGCACACAGCTATGATCTGACATGTCTTCTGCAAAATAGAATTGTGATTAAGACAAGATAGGCTATTTTTAGCTTGTTAACGCGTGCTCTGCAAGAAGGCCTAGGACACCTGCATATTTCTTGTGTCTGGAATGATCCAAATCCAAGACATTGCATATTGTAAGAATTGTTTTCATACAGGAGCTTTATTTAATAATACATTCCAATTAAGAAAAAATAACTTTTAAAAAAAATAAATAAAATGTTTACCCAAAAATGCGATGCGATATTGAAAAACAACCCAAAAATGGTTCACAGTTTTGAAATCCCAGAAATGTTGTTAAAATAATAACCTTATAACCCAAACAAATGGATTGCTCTTCATACAAGTAACCCCAAAATGTAACTTAACACTTGCAACTCATAAATTAGGTTATTAAAAAAAAATTGGGAATATTTTAAAATTAAAGTAATGCATCCATCAGTAATACAAGTAAAAAAGGTAGTACATACTTTTTAATTAAATTAACATTTTTTTTAATAAAGAGGCCAGCCAGAAGGCACTGACCTCTGACAAGCTCTCTATTCCCTTAGCTACGGTTGCTATGGTATGGCTCATTAGGTAATACATAGTCAGAGAAAGAGTGAATGGACATGTATTACTTAGTATTTAAAGACTTTTTTGAGAAGTTGCTCTATGATTATACAACATAACCAACATTTGAAGGAAAAATACACTTTTTGTTTGCAAAACCTTGGTGGCCATATTTGAAAATGGAGAATTGAGATGATGTGGAATATGGAAGAGGAACTGCATTCAATTGTGATTAGAGATGGATAAAGGCATTTTTTTGCCGGTATCCGATATTCCGATATTGTCCAAATCTTAATTACCGATTCCGATATCAACCGATACTGATATATACAGTCCTGGAATTAACACATTATTATGCCTAATTTTGTTGTGATGCCCCGCTGGATACATTAAACAATGTAACAAGGTTTTCCAGAATAAATCAACTCAAATTATGGAAAAAAATGCCAACATGGCACTGCCATATTTATTTTATTATTGAAGTCACAAAGTGCATTATTGTTTTTTTACATGCCTCAAAACAGCAGCTTGGAATTTGGGACATGCTCTCCCCGAGAAAGCATGAGGAGGTTGAGGTGGGCAGGGTAGCGGGGGCTGTATATTGTAGCGTCCCGGACGAGTTAGTGCTGCAAGGGTTATTTGTTCTGTTGTGTTACGGTGCGGATGTTCTCCCGAAATGTGTTTGTCATTCCTGTTTGGTGTGGGTTCACAGTGTGGCGCATATTTGTAACCTTGTTGAAGTTGTTTATATGGCCACCCTCAGTGTGACCTGTATGGCTGTTGACTAAGTATGCCTTGCATTCACTTGTGTGTGTCAAAAGCAGCAGATATTATGTGACTGGGCCGGCACGCAAAGGCAGTGCCTTTAAGGTTTAATTGGCACTCTGTGCTTCTCCCTACATCCGTGTACACTTTGGCGTTTTAAAAAGTCATGAATTGTACTTTTTGAAACCGATAATTTTGAAACCGATATCGATAATTTTCGATATTACATTTTAAAGAATTTATCGGCCGATAATATCGGCAGTCTGATAATACCGGACATCTTTAATGGTTGTAAAACAATATCCTCACCTCTGTCGTGGCTGCTCAGTACAATACAGATTGATTGATTGGTTGGTTGATTGATTGAAACTTGTATTAGTAGATTGCACAGTACAGTACATATTCCGTACAATTGACCACTAAATGGTAACACCCGAATACGTTTTTCAACTTGTTTAAGTCAGGGTCCACGTAAATCAATTCATGGACAGTTCTCGGGTTATGAACAACTTATATTCCTATCAAATTTTAGTCGCAACTTATACCTAAATCAACATCCATCGATCCATTTTCTACCGCTTATTCCCTTTCGGGGTCGCGGGGGGTCCTGGCGCCTATCTCAGCTACAATCGGGCGGAAGGCGGGGTACACCCTGGACAAGTCGCCACCTCATCGCAGGGCCAACACAGATAGACAGACAACATTCACACTCACATTCACACACTAGGGCCAATTTAGTGTTGGCAATCAACCTATTCCCAGGTGCATGTCTTTGGAAGTGGGAAGAAGCCGGAGTACCCGGATGGAACCCACGCAGTCACGGGGAGAACATGCAAACTCCACACAGAAAGATCCCGAGCCTGGATTTGAACCCAGGACTGCAGGACCTTCGTATTGTGAGGCAGACGCACTAACCCCTCTCCCACCGTGAAGCCCCTAAATCAACATGTATATGCTAATTAAGTCACTCACATAGTACAGGTAATACATGAAATAGAGTGACACAAACACTAACAGATAGCATTTCTTCTTTTTTTCTTTGTTAGGAACTCGCATGGCTGCCGTTTCAGTGACCCCGAGTTGCAGGAACCAGGAGAGCGGGGTGCAGGTAAGACACGTTTTAATCTCATTAAACAGAAGGAGGAAGCAGTCTTGCATGTAATAGTTACCAACATAAGTCAATCTTTGAGCACTGAGGAGTGCTCCAGACAAGGCATACATAGAAACATACTGATTGGCAGCAGGTGTGGACCGGCTGCCAATTAACAGCAGGTGAGGAAAAAACACAGCGCTCGATAGGACAAGCAGGAAATGGAAAAAAAAAAAAGAATAAATACAAAACAAAGAAGCACAAACAGAAACGAAGTAAGAGATCGTCACATTCTTTTTTTTGTATTCTCAGCCAACGCATCAAAGTACAGTGTATTATGCAGCGATCATTTCGAAAGATCGTGTTTCGAAGAGGGTCCCTTGCGAAGGGCAGAGATGGGCATCGCCCACCACACACCGACTGGTGCTGAAGAAAGGTGCGGGGCCGACCTTCAGGTTGTACAGGTACGACCATATAATCTCACTAAAACACTATTAACACAATAATCAGATAAGGGATTTCAAAGAATTATCCTAGTAAATGTGTCCAATAACATCTGAATCGCTCCCACCGTATAGTCTCTTTTTTTCTTTCTAGTCCTTCGCTCTCACTTTCCTCATCCACAAATCTTTCATCCTCGCTCAAATCAATGGGAAAATAGTCGCTTTGTCGGTCCGAATCGCTCTCGCTGCTGGTGGCCATGATTATAAACAATGTTCAGATGTGAGGAGCTCCACAACCCGTGGCGTCACGCACACATCGTCTGCTACTTCCGGTAAAGGCAAGGCTTTTTTATTAGCGACCAAAAGTTGCGAACTTTATGGTGGATGTTCTCTACTACATCATTTCAGCAAAAATATGGCAATATCGCCAAATGATCAAGTATGACACATCGAATGGACCTGCTATCCCCCGTTTAAATACGAAATCTCATTTCAGTAGGCCTTCCCCTCCTTGGATAATTATTTTACAAGGGTAAGTGCGCCGTCTATTTCTTGAATCTCCGGCTCTTAGCTTTGTATGGACTCATTGATCATTTACAAACCGAATTCGGAGAGGAAGTGAAGTCAGAAAGATCGTGTTCCAAACAGGAAGTGACGTCGGAAAGAACGCGCCACAGTCAGCTTCCATTAAGCTCCAGTAAGCTGACCAACAATCTGCAATAGAATGTTAATACTTTTTTTTTAGCACTTAGCACTTTAGCACATAACACTTTAGAATTAAGCACTTTAGCACACAGTCCTTTATCCATGAGCTCTAGTGCAATGCACACTGGTACTTTATCTGTATCTCCATACTGTAGATTTTATGCCTACATCAAAGTGCCACCTATGTCTATCAAGCTCCATGTTCTCATGTTTAAATGTTAGTTGTCTGGTTGTGGTTGTGTCTGTGCTTGTGTTTTTGTTCTGTTGTTTTTGTGTATGTTAAGAACGCAATGATGCACTGTGCCCAAGATACATTTCACCGCGGGGACAATAAAGTTGAACCTTGACGTTGAGCTTCATAATAACCAGTTTCCACTCGGAGGTAACCAATGGAAACATGGATGCGGGTCATCCAAACATGTTCGCGTTTCTCCTTCTTCTACATGTATAGACGATTGTGGAAATCACACATGAATACCTTAAGAGAAAGCGATTGCAGCTATTTGGGATACAACACTTCTCAGACGGAAAGAGAACTTTCCAATGTCCAAGTCAACTGTGATTCTGCTCACCGAAAAACTTTGAACATTTGTCGAAGGAGAGACAACGAGAATGCATGCTCCCGTAGATGTGATTAAAAAAGGTAGCGTGTTCTTTGTATTACCTGGCCTTTGAAGGAAGACTACGGAAAAAGGTGAATGCTTTTGGACTGGCAAAGCAGACTGTATCAGTTATTGTCCGCCATGTATGTCGCGGACTCACCGTCCAGGTCAGGACCACCAGACTGTATCCCAAGGCTGTGAGACTGCTAAATGAACAGCATGGACCATCTTATTACCTCACTCTTCACCACCTCAATAATTGTGCTCTGGACATTGCATTGCTGCAGAATCAACGCAACACCCATTAGACATCTGACTGTTCCCACCCCCCCCAGTCCCTCTATACGCGTTCTCATAGACAAATGCTAAACCGTAAATTACGGTCAAACTGCACATCAATGCAGTTTTTATGCCGCTGGACAATGCTCAAACGAAATCTCGTTAACATGTATGACTTAAGAGTTATTTATGACAATGACAATAAAGGCATTGATCGATTGATTGATAGGTCGAGAGTATATAAATTCACCCCAAAAAAATGGACAATGAAGGTGAAAGCAAAAGACTGAGGAGTGTCCTGACCAGATATCTAGATAACTAGATTGATATATGTAAAATGTTATTCATCACATTATTTACTTTCACATATCCATTAACGATTTGATTAATTTATGACGTCTCAGGTGTGATTCACTACAATAGGGCCTTCTGCCCACTGGATTCCAGTTGATTGAAATACAACACTGGATATTGTTCAGATAAGTTACATTTAATTTAAAAACTTGCACACAAAGCAACAGTGGAGGGGACTATGACGTGCACATTTTCCGCGCATAAGTAGTCGGCGGACGGTCTTAAATGACCATTGTGTGTGTGTGTGTGTGTGTTTGTGGACAAGGATAAGGTTAGGTGGGATTTACCCCGGATAACCTTAGTGTAGAAGGGGCCGAAGTAAGCCCTCGTTGTATGTGTGAGTGACAAGAAGAAAAGCTCTGACTGGCTTGGGTGAAAAGTAGTTTGGCACCACCTCTTTGTTTTCATGCAAGACGACAAACACAAGGCACACTTTTCGTTTGTATCTTTTTCAGACATTTTTCCAAAGAAAATATATCATCCTTCAGGTCAATTATATAATTTTATTCATTGCTTGGGTTACTATTCCCGTGGTATCACTGTACTTTGGATTTGAAAGTTTCGAGGAACCTATCAAACTTGTTTTGACTCATTTAAGATCACTACGCCTCCATATCCAGTAGACCAGGGGTCAGCAAACCAAAATGTTGAAAAATACATATTGGACCAATAATACCAAAAAAACTAAATCTGTCAGGAGCTGCAAAAATATTTAAGTGTAATATAAGTGTTCTGATGAAGACAACACATGATGTAAGTGTCTATATTAGCTATACTAACCTACTATCAAAGGCTCACACTAATCTTTGTAGACAAAAATGTTGAGATAACTTCTGGAAACTACTGGCTCAGAATGGCCGAAGGTATTGAGGTGTGTGTCCACCTTTCAGGAAACGGCAGGCGGTCTTTTTCTAATGGATTAATTACAATCTTTGCTAGCTGGGTCACGTTTACTGTAGTCTGGAACAACATGGCACACCAACAACTACGAGAAATACAGCTAATATTACATACAGACATCCATCCGTTTTCTACCACTTATTCCCTTTTGGTGTCGCGGGTGCCTATCTAGCTACAATCGGGCGGAAGGCGGGCTACACCCTGGACAAATCGCCAACTCATCGCAGTACACACAGACATGCAAATATAAATTAAATACATAGAGGACAAAAGTCAAGGACATTAAATGAGCTCAAATATACATACAATCGAGCCATGATGATGCAATAAGTACATACAGCTAGCCTAAATAGCATGTTAGCATTCATTAACTCGCTGTCATGGATTGACCAAATCAATCAATCAATCAATCAAAGTTTATTTATATAGCCCTAAATCAACAGTGTCTCAAAGGGCTGCACAAACCACAACACAAACCACAACACAAACCACAACAACCTCCAGAGCCCACATAAGTGCAAGGAAAACTCACCCCAGTGAGACGTCGGTGACAGTGACAATAATGACTATGAGAAACCTTGGAGAGGCTGTCGAGCGGGTCTAACATGATACCGTGAAAGTTCAATCCATAGTGGATCCAACACAACCGTGAGAGTCCAGTCCAAAGTGGATCCAACACAGTAGCGAGAGTCCCGTCCAAAGTGGAGCCAACAGGAAACCATCCCAAGCGGAGGCGGATCAGCAGCCTGATATATGCCTGATAAGCACTCCAGCAAATCGATAAAATCAACAAAGCTCACCATTGTGCATTCACGCACAGCTTAAAAACTTTGGTGGACAAAATGAGACGAATAAGGAGTGGCGTTAAACATGTCTTTCCGTGGCAGCATCGGAGAAAGTTGTACATGTAAAGTTACTACGACAAGTTCAAGGATCACTGAAATTAGGACAAGGCGGTGCTTGCCAAATACTCTCATAAGTGAAGCATGTTTAACATAAACAGTGGGATTTCTAACAATTAGGAAGGCTTGTGTCATGTTTTTTTCTCCTACGTGAACTATATTAAAACAAAAAAATATATAATTTTGTTCATCTTTTTCCATTTTCATACATCTCTGAAAGAGGTCCAGGGAGCCACATGCGGATATGCATGTGCTGTAGAGCCGCGGTTTGCTGACCCTCGCACCTTGGAAGATACAAAATGCATAGCTAACCGCTAAGATAGCTCTACTTCTTGAATTGAAGAAGTAGTGGGCAAGTCACTACAGTAGAGAATACTTTCTTCAGCATTTTAGTTTTTCCAACAAAACGGAGCAAGGGAACAGTGAGGGAGAAAATGTGCCAATGCTATTAAAATGACACACTGTAAACACCCTCTTAGTTAGGGAGATAAACACAAGTTTTATTCCCCTTTGCTTTGGAGCAGTTTGGGGAAAATCCATCCGGGATTGTCAAATACATGAATTTGAAAAAATGGAATATTAAATATAAAGTTATAAACAGTTCATTTTTGTCTGTGTTTAAATCATTATAATAAATGCATGATATTGTGGTTATAGTTTGGCAGTCCCAACTATTCTTATTTTTATAAGTTGGAAAAGTAAGTCAAATTTGGATTAAATCAGGATTTATTAAGGAAGCATAGTGTCAATTTGCATCTGTGATGAAAACACTGCCATCATTCAAGGAGGGAAACATTGGCCCCAATTTGCATATATTGTGCTCACGGTTAATATCTCTTATTTAAATTACCCCACGTAGTCTTTGATAGGTATGGAAATCATGCTGCTGTCTTTTGTTGTTGTTGTTTTGCCCCTCAGCTGATTCTACTTTATTTATTTCGGGCCTAAGGGGACACATAGCGCAGCAGCTTTTAATCCGACTAGTTTGCTGAATAAAGTTAATTGTGTTGCAGAAAAACAGCCCCTGATTAAGTGTTTTAAATAAAGTCACTTGTAATGAGGCTCTAATGTTCCACTTGCTTTGTCCTCAGCCCATAGAGGTTTGTCGTGCTTTTTAAAGTCCAATGTACATTATTAACGGGGATAGCATCATGTAAAACAAAATAACTTTGGAACTTAAAACAACATATCTGACGATGGTATTAATAATAATTCAACGAAAAGAATGCAAAATATTAAGTTCAACAAGCCGAAATAGTACACAACTGTAAGGACATGGTCGCATGGTGATGCGGATTCGTTCTCCCAGGGATGGGAAAAGGTAGGAAATTATTTATTTAGGCGATAAATCAGGCGAGAAACACACAAAAGCGTGCTCATAGCACGGAAGGCAAAAGCTAAAAGGGCTAGCATGAGAGCTAGCAGACAAAATGAGCTTAGCATGGAAGCTAGCATGAAAAAAACGCCTAGCGGGGAAGCCAACAGGTAGCGAGCATGAAACAGAAGTCATTACTTGATGTACAAAATCAAACTAGGAAGCCAGACTGACTGACGGGAGAAGGCAGGCTTGAATAATGTCAGTGATTACAAAACAGGTGCACATCCGTAACAGGCGGCAGGTGAAAAAAATGAGCAACCATGGAAACCAAACTGAGAGGTGCACAAACAAGAACTGAAGGAGTTCAAAACTAACAGAAAACACGAAAAGACTCAACAATCGAAACCAAAATACGATCCGGGCAATGGATCATAACACACTACATTGCCAAAAGTACTTGGCCACCCATCCAAATGATCACTTGGCCCGGCCACAGCTATATACAGTCAAGCACTTAGGCATGGAGACTGTTTCTACAAGCATTTGTGAACAAATGGGCCGCTTTCAGTGATTTTCAGCGTGGAACTGACTTTGGATGCCACCTGTGCAACAAATCCAGTCGTGAAATGTCCTCGCTCTTAAATATTCCACAGTCAACTGTTGGCTTTATTGTAAGAAAATGGAAGAGTTTGGGAACAACAGCAACTCAGCCACCAAGTGGTAGGACACGTAAACTGACAGAGGGGTCAGCGGATGCTGAAGTGCATAGTGCAAAGAGTTCAGTTGCTACAGAGCTCCAAACTTCGTGTGACCTTCCAATTAGCCCACGTACAGTACGCAGAGAGCTTCATGGAATGGGTTTCCAAAACGTAATTTTTTTTGCAAATATTAGCTCATTTGTAATTTGGTGCCTGCAACATGTTTCAAAAAAGCTGGCAAAGGTGGCAAAAAAGTTGAGGAATGCTCCTCAAACACTTACTTGGAACACTTCACAGGTGAACGGGTTAATTGGGAACAGGTGGGTGCCATGTGTGGGTGTAAAAGCAGCTTCCATGAAATGCTCAGTCATTCCCAAACAAGGATGGGACGAGGGTCACCACTGTGTGAACAAATGCCTTCAGCAATTTGTCAAACAGTTTAAGAACAACATTTCTCAACGAGCTATTGCAAGGAATTTAGGGATTTCACCATCTACAATCCTTAGTATCATCAAAAGGTTCAGAGAATCAGGAGAAATCACTGCACGTAACTAATTATATTGCAGACCTCTGATCCTTCATGCAGTACTGAATCAAAAAGCGACGTCAGTGTGAAAAGGATATCACCACATGGGTTTGGGAACATTTCAGAAAACCACTGTCCTTAACTACAGTACGTTGCTACATCTGTAATACGTTAAAACTTTACTATGCAAAGCCAAAGCCATTTATCAACAACACCCAGAAACACTTCGCTGGGCCCGAGTTCATCTAAGATGGACTGGTCCAAAGTGTAAAAGGGTTCTGTGGTCTGACAAGTCCACAATTATTTTTTTTTTGGGAAACTGTGGACGTTGTGTCCTCAGGACCAAAGAGGAAAATAACCATCCAGATTGTTATAGGCGCAAAGTTTAAAAGCCAGCATCTGTGATGGTATGGGGGTGTATTAGTGCCCAAGGCATGGGTAACTTACACATCTGGGAAGGCACCATTAATGCTGAAAGGTACATACAGGTTTTGGAGCAACATATGTTGCCATCCAATCATTGTTATTATAGACGCCCCTGCTTATTTAAATAAGACAATGCCAAGCCGCGTGGCTGCATATTAAAAGATTGTGGGTACTAGACTAGCCTGCCTGTAGTCCAGACCTGTCTCCCATTGAAAATGTGTGGCGCAATATGAAGACTAAAATACCACAACAGAGACCCCGGACTGTTGAACAACTTAAGGTGTACATCAAGCAAGAATGGGAAAGAATTCCACCTGAAAAGTAAAATGAAGTGGTCTCTTCAGTTCCCAAACGTTTAGTGAGTCTTGTTAAAAGAAAAGGCCATGTAACACAGTGGTAAAAATGCCCCTGTGCCAACTTTTTGCAATGTGTTGCTGCCGTTAAATTCTAAGTTAATGATTATTTGCAAAAAAAAAAAAAAAACCAAAAAAACAAGCTTTAGTTCGAACTTTGCGGTCTATTCAATTGATTGAGGATTTGCAAATCCTTGTCTATTGTTGTTAGTACTACATTTTTATTGTAGATTTTTATACAATATTCATCATCTGAAAGTTATTTTTTTCTTTTCAAAAGGCATGTTACATGTTAAAATGGTGTCGTTTTGACAGGCTGAGCAGCAAATATATTTATTTCAATTAATTCCAATGGGAGAAGTCGATTTGAGATTCAAGTGTTTGGAGTTAAGAGCTCTGACACAGAACCATTTCAGCTCCTAAGTGGCGCTGCCACTGTAATATGTGTTATTGCAATTTCTAAAAGCACATTTTCGGACTCAAGATTGATTGAAAAACATGTCTGCCGTCAAGTAGACATCTTAGCAGGGGAACTTAGAAACTCATTACCCCCAAGTCAGTGACTATCAAGCTCCTAGATATAAAACCTGGCTATCTGTATTACATGCAATGTCTCCCTAAGTATTTTATGCGCCACCCATAGGGGGCGCCACAGATGTCATTTACGGTCATGTGGAAAAATGTGTTTGGAACAGAGGGATATAAATAGTCAGCGGTGGTGCTTTTACGAGCCACAAAAGTGGGCACTAACCAAGACAGATAGTGCTTCCTTGTGCATGTGCCTCATAGAAGTATAGCATTCCTATATCAGGGCTTTAAACCTACATCTCCTGCCATCTGTGGGCTTGATGATACAGTATGTACCTCAAATAAGTAAACACAGCAGATGGGTTGGATGAATATAAATAGTATGAATTATAGAATTGCTCCTCAGTGATGCTATTTTTTTTTTTTTTTTTTGGTATTATCCTTATTGGATAATGGACAGTGTGCACGATACATTATTCACAAGGAATCAATGGGTGTACCAGATTTGGCTAATATGGTGGTGTCCAATGTGAGACCAGGGACCATTTGCGGCCCCGAGCTGATTTTTTTTAACGGCCTGAGGCCATTTTTTAAATACTATTTAAAAAAAACATAAAAAAAAAAAAATGTTGCAATATTGACACGAGTATCACACAGATGCCTTACTTCCATTTTTTTTTTTTTACTGTCATTGCTTAAAAATAATGAAAAAAAAACTCAATCGATGGAAACATCCGAAGATGAACTAGATTTTAAAAGGCCTACTGAAATGAGATTTTGTTAATTAAACGGGGATAGCAGGTCCATTCTATGTGTCATACTTGATCATTTTGCGATATTGCCATATTTTTGCTGAAAGGATTTAGTAGAGGACATCAATAATAAAGTTCGCAACTTTTGGTCGCTAATAAAAAAGCCTTGCCTTTACCGGAAGTAGCAGACGATGTGTGCGTGACGTCATGGCCACCAGCAGCTAGAGCGATTCGGACCGAGAAAGCGACGATTTCCCCATTAATTTGAGCGAGGGTGAAAGATTCGTGGATGAGGAAAGTGAGAGTGAAGGACTACAAAAAAAAAAACAACAACAACCAGACAGCAGAGCGATTCAGATGTTATTAGACGGCATGGCGTAGTGGGTACAGCGGCCGTGCCAGAAACCTGAGGGTTGCAGGTTCGCTTCGCACCCATTAACATCCAAATCGCTGCCGTTGTGTCCTTGGGCAGGACACTTCACCCTTGCCCCCAGTGCCGCTCACACTGGTGAATGAGTGATGAATGAATGATTGGTGGTGGTCGGAGGGGCCGTAGGCGCAAACTGGCAGCCACGCTTCCGTCAGTCTACCCCAGGGCCGCTGTGGCTACAGATGTAGCTTACCACCACCAGGTGTGAATGAATGATGGGTTCCCACTTCTCTGTGAGCGCTTTGAGTATCTAAAAATAGAAAAGCGCGATATAAATCTAATCCATTATTATTATTATCAGATACATTTACTAGGATAATTCTGGAAAATCCCTTATCTGCTTATTTTGTCACGGTATAGTTCGGTTGGTAGAGTGGCCGTGCCAGCAACTTGAGGGTTGCAGGTTCGATTCCCGCTTCTGCCATCCTAGTCACTGCCGTTGTGTCCTTGGGCAAGACACTTTACCCACGTGCTCCCAGTGCCACCCACACTGGTTTAAATGTACCTTAGATATTGGGTTTCACTATGTGAAGCGCTTTGAGTCACTAGAGAAAAGCGCTATATAAATATAATTCAATTCAATTCAATATTGCATGATTTGTGTTTTTGTCATTCAAAACATTGATTTTCTTTGAAAAACAAGGCATAGAACAGTAAAAGATTAAAAGCTTAATCTGAAGTTGCTTTAATGGTTTTTAAGTGTTGAAAGTAAAAAATACACAGTCCTGGTCAAAAGTTTACATACACTTGTAAAGAACATAATGTCATGGCTGTCTTGAGTTTCCAATCATTTCTACAACTTTTATTTTTTTGTGATAGAGTGATTGGAGCACATACTTGTTGGTCAGAAAAAAAAAAACATGCATGAAGTTTGCTTCTTTGATGAATTTATTATGAGTCTACTGAAAATGTGCGCAAATCTGCTGGGTCAAAAGTATACATACAGCAATGTTAATATTTGGTTACATGTCCCTTGGCAAGTTGCAATGCAATAAGCCGCTTTCGGTAGCCATTCCCAAGCTTCTGGTCGAATTTTTGACAACTCTTGACAAAATTGGTGCAGATCAGCTAAATGTGTTGGTTTTCTAACATGGACTTGTTTCTTCAGCCTTGTCCAGGACTTTGGGAAGGCCATTCTAAAAACGTAATTCTAGCCTGATTTAGCCATTCCTTTACCACTTTTGACGTGTGTTTGGGGTCATTGTCCTGTTGGAACACCCAACTGCGCCCAAGACCCAACCTCCGGGCTGAATATTTTAGGTTGTCTTGAAGAATTTGGAGGTAAACCTCCTTTTTCATTGTCCCATTTATTCTCTGTAAAGCACCAGTTCCGTTGGCAGCAAAATAGGCCCAGAGTATAATACTACCACCACCATGTTTGACAGTAGTTATGGTGTTCCTGGGATTAAAGGCCTCACTTTTTCTCCTCCAAACATATTGCTGGGTATTGTGGCCAGACCGCTCAAATTTTGTTTCATCTGACCAAAGAACTTTCCTCCAGAAGGACTTATCTTTGTCCATGTGATGTCAGATGAAACAAACGTTGAGCTGTTTGGCCACAATTATAATAATTAAATAATTTAAAAAATCAGTGTGCGGCCTTCAGTGGAAAAAGCTCGGACACCCCTGAGCCAACAGCTCATTTCCATATGTCGTTCTTAATATAACAACACCTGACATACAACGTACGTGAGGACTCAGTATATTGAACATTTGTCAACATCGCTGCTCGACAGTTTTGTTAAATTTCCTTTTTACTTTTACAACATTTAAGGGCGCTGTTTATTAAAATACAGCATCAAAAGCAAAGAGTCCAGTTGCGATCGATTGGATGCCCTGAGAAAAGCATCTATGAATCCAAGTTCCGAGAACAATTCTTTAGTGTTACACAGGTAATTAACCCAGGCCATGTCAATCTTATACCAGAGAATATATTCTCCTCCTAATCCATCCTTTCAAGCTATCCTTTCCTTCAAAGCCCGTTCCTCCCAAGAAAATGGGGAAAGGTGACTCCTGGGCCTCCGAATAGAAAATAGCGTCCAAATAACCGTTCAAGCGTGAAGGCTTTTACTCTGCCAGCAAAGGGAACCTTTCAGGAGTCCAGAGATGGTGAAATGTTATTTTTTTCCAGCTCTCTTCTTTGAGGCGAGCTGCAAAAAAAGAAAGCTGTGGTTACAGCAGTTTAGCAAGTGTCTTATTTAAAAAAAATGGGGGTCTTTTCACGTATTTGGAGCCCTTACACCTGCCGGCGGGTCTTACAGCTCGGCTCAAACTGCAGTTTTTTTGTTTTTTTTTATCTTCCATAATTTCCGCTTGACATCTGATCTTTTTTTAAACGCCAACCCTGCTTACCCTTCCCTTTCATCATCCATCTTAAATACATAAAAAAGACACATACATTTAGCTACAGTTGCTTCTTCACGAGTGACGATTTCATCTCCACAATGTGTTCCAGTAGAAATGCAGTCAATTTTACATAAAGATATTGTGTGATGAGACATGCAAATATAAATTGAATACACCAAGGATATAAGTAAAGGAAATTAATCGAGGTCAAATATACCTACAAACAAGGCATAATGATGCAATACGTACATACAGCTAGCCTCTAGCGAATCAATAAAATCAACAAAGCTGACTTTTGTGAATTCACGCACAGCATAAAATGTTTGGTGGACAAAATGAGACTAATAAGCAGTGGCATTAAACACGTCTGTCTGTTGCGGCATCGGAGAAAGTTGTACATGTAAACAAACTATGATGAGTTCAAGGATCGCTGACATTAGTCGGACAAAATGGTTCTTGCCCAATACTCACATCAGTGAGGCATGTATAACATACAGTGGGATTTCTAACAATCATAAAAGTGTGTTTCATGTTCTAAATGTTTAAATTTAGCTACAGTATACCAGAAAGTTGCGCCTTCACGCGTGATGATTTTATCTCCACAATGTGTTCCAGTAGGAATGCAGTCAATATTACATAAAGATATTGCGTGATGAGACATGCAAATATAAATTGAATACACAGAGGATATAAGTAAAGGAAATTAAATAAGCTCAAATATACATACAAACAAGGCATAATGATGCAATATGTACATACAGCTAGCCTCTAGCGAATCAATAAAATCAACAAAGCTCACCTTTGTGAATTCACGCACAGCATACAACGTTTGGTGGACAAAATGAGACAAATAAGCAGTGGCATTAAACACGTCTTTCTGTGGCGGCATCGGAGAAAGTTGTACATGTAAACAAACTATGATGAGTTCAAGGATCGCTGACATTAGTCGGACAAAATGGTTCTTGCCCAATACTCACATCAGTGAGGCATGTATAACATAAACAGTGGGATTTCTAACAATCATAAAAGTGTGTTTCATGTTCTAAATGTTTAAATTTAGCTACAGTATACCAGAAAGTTGCGCCTTCACGCGTGATGATTTTATCTCCACAATGTGTTCCAGTAGAAATGCAGTCCATATTACATAAAGATATTGCGTGATGAGACATGCAAATATAAATTGAATACACCGAGGATATAAGTAAAGGAAATTAAAAAAGCTCAAATATACATACAAACGAGGCATAATGATGCAATATGTACATACAGCTAGCCTCTAGCGAATCAATAAAATCAACAAAGCTCACCTTTGTGAATTCACGCACAGCATACAACGTTTGGTGGACAAAATGAGACAAATAAGCAGTGGCATCAAACGCGTCTTTCTGTGGCGGCATGGGAGAAAGTTGTACATGTAAACAAACTATGATGAGTTCAAGGATCGCTGACATTAGTCGGACAAAATGGTTCTTGCCCAATACTCACATCAGTGAGGCATGTATAACATAAACAGTGGGATTTCTAACAATCATAAAAGTGTGTTTCATGTTTTAAATGTTTAAATTTAGCTGCAGTATACCAGAAAGTTGCTCCTTCACGCGTGATGATTTTATCTCCACAATGTGTTCCAGTAGAAATGCAGTCAATATTACATAAAGATATTGTGTGATGAGACATGCAAATATAAATTGAATACACAGAGGATATAAGTAAAGGAAATTAAATGAGCTCAAATATACATACAAACGAGGCACAATGATGCACGATATACATACAGCTAGCCTCTAGCGAATCAATAAAATCAACAAAGCTCACCTTTGTGAATTCACACACAGCACAAAACTTTTGGTGGACAAAATGAGACTAATAAGCAGTGGCATTAAACACGTCTTTCTGTGGCGGCATCGGAGAAAGTTGTACAGTACATGTAAACAAACTATGATGAGTTCAAGGATCGCTGAAATTAGTCGGACAAAATGGTGCTTGCCCAATACTCTCATCAGTGAAGCATGTATAACGTAAACAGTGGGATTTCTAACAATTAGGAAGGTTTGTTTCATGTTTTAAATGTTTAAATGTATTTACAGTATACCTTCATGCGTGACGATTTTATCTCTACAATGTGTTACAGTTGACATGCAGTCGATATTACGTACAGATAATGTGTCATCCATCCCATCCATATCCTACCAATTGTTCTTTTTGGCGTTGGGGGGGGTGCTGGAGCCTATCTCAGCTGCATTCGGGCGGAAGACGGCCTACACCCTGGACAAGTCGCCATCTCATCGCAGGGCCAGATGATGTGTCATGAGAGATGCAAATACACATTAAATACAGAGAGGACATAGGTAAAGGAAATTAGATGAGCGCAAATATACCTGTAAATGAGGCATAATGATGGAATATGTACATACAGCTAGCCTAAATAGCATGTTAGCATCGATTAGCATGCAGTCATGGATTGACCAAATGTGCCTGAAATGCACTCCAGTGAATCAACACAATCAACAAAGCTCACCTTCTGTGCATTCATGCACAGCATACAACGTTTGGTGGACAAAATGAGAGAAATAATGAGTGGCAATAAACACGTCTTTCTGTGGCGGCATCGGATAAAGTTGTACATGTAAACAAACTATGATGAGTTCAAGGATCGCTGAAATTAGTCGGACAAAATGGTGCTGGCCCAATACTCTCATCAGTGAAGCATGTATAACATAAACAGTGGGATTTCTAACAATTAAGGAAGGTTTTGTTCATGTTTTAAATGTTTAAATTTAGCTACAGTATACCGGAAAGTTGCTCGTTTAATTGCCACAATGTGTTACAATATAAATGCAATCAATATTACAAAAAAGATAATGTGTCATGAGACATGCAAATATAAATTAAACACACAGAGGATATAAGTAAAGGAACTTAAATGAGCTCAAATATACCTACACACGAGGCATAATGATGCAATGTCTACATACAGCTAGCCTAAATAACATGTTAGCATCGATTAGCATGCAGTCATGGATTGACCAAATGTGCCTGAAATGCACTCCAGTGAATCAACACAATCAACAAAGCTCACCTTTTTGTGCATTCACGCACAGCTTAAAACATTTGGTGGACAAAATCAGACAAATAAGGAGTGGCATTAATTAACCCTGTAAAGCCCAGATATAGAAAAACATTAGCAGTTTTTTTTTTTTTTTTTTTACTTTTCAGATATTCCTGTACGATAGCTCTGATGCAGAAATAAAAGGGTTTTTGCAAGTTTTTAGGGAAATTTTGCCATATGGCATCGTTGTGCCTAGTGTGGAGCAGAATTTCTGTATTTGCACTCACTAATTGTTAGAAATCCCTCTGTTTACGCTATACATGCTTCACTGATGAGAGTATTTGGCAAGCGCCGTTTTGTCCTACTCATTTCAGCGATCTTTGAACTCACCGTAGTTTGCTTACATGTACAACTTTCTCCGATGCTGCCACAGAAAAACGGTTTTTAAAATACTGGAAAGTTGCTCCTTCACGCGTGACGATTTTATCTCCACAATGTGTTACAATAGCTTTCTTTAACGCTGTCGTTGCGGATGTTATATTGCCCTGCTGTGTAATTTACAAGCTCTGGGACATGTAATCAGTGTTTGGGCTGCTAGATGCCTTATCTGCAGTGACAAATAACTGTTGAGCGGCGACAACAACAACCAAAAAAACAAAACAAAAAAAACAAAAAACGACAGATTGCCTTCCAGAGGCGAGCCTCTAATGTAGCAGCGGTCACGAAATGAAATAGCTGTGAGACACATAGTATAAAGTGCTCACTTAATGTGCTCCAAAACAGTTTCCCTCCATCATATTAGGGCTGTTAAACGGGGGGGGGGGACGACTTGTTATGTCTCTCCTATATATGAAGCCCATTGTGGGGATGCTGGGAGACAACTATTCTCACAATGAATCACGGAGATACACTTTGCTAAAGCGCCATCTGCTCATCTTGCGCCCCGCTGACTGACGACAGCGATGTACCGAATTATTGTTCCTGTGTAGACCCTGAAAGACCCAACATATTCATCCTCTGCTCAAATAAAATGAAATTAGCTGGGGTTTTTTTTATTTTATTTTTTTATTCGGTTGATGGGTGGAAATGATACAATAAAAATGGAAAAAAGACTAAGAAAATTTGTTTGGAGATAATAATATGAACCAGTGAAGTTGGCACATTGTGTAAATGGAAAATAAAAACAGAATACAATTATATGCAAATCATTTTCAACTTATATTTAATTGAATTGACTGCAAAGACAAGATATTTAATGTTCAAACTAACACAATTTTTTTTATTTTTCGTGCAAATAATCAGTGTTTGAGAATTTAATGGCAGCAACATGTTGCAAACAAGTTGGCACAGAGGCATTTTTACCACCGTGTTACATGGCCTTTTCTTGTAACAACTAACATTTAACATTTGGGAACTGAGGAGACCATTTTTTTTTACTTTTAAGATGGAATTCTTTCCCATTCTTGCTTAATATACAGTTTAAGTTGTTCAACAGTCCGGGGTCTCTGTTGTGGTATTTTAGGCTTCATATTGCGCCACACATTTTCAATGAGAGACAGGTCTGGACTACAGGCAGGCCAGTCTAGTACCCGCACTCTTTTACACATGGCTTAACATTGTCTTGCTGAAATAAGCAGGGGCGTCCATGGTAACGTTGCTTGGATGGCAACATATGTTGCTCCAAAACCTGTATGTGCCTTTCAGCATTAATGGTGCCTTCAAAGATGTGTAAGATACCCATGCCTTGGGCACTAATACACCCCCATAACATCAAAGATGCTGGCTTTTAAAATATGCGCCGATAACAATCTGGATTGTTCTTTTCCTCTTTGGTCATGTGAACACGACGTCCATAGTTTCCAAAAACAATTTAAAATGTGAACTCGTCAGACACTTTATATCAGACCATCTTAGATGAGTTCAGGCCCAGGAAAGCCGGCGGAATTAATGGGTGTTGTTGATAAATGGCTTTGGCTTTGCATTGTAGAGTTTTAACTTGCACTTACAGATACAGCAACAAACTGTAGTTACTGACAGTGGTTTTCTGAAGTGTTCCTGGGACCATGTGTTGATACACTTTACACACTAATGTCACTTTTTGATGCAGTATAGCTCGATTGGTACAGTGGCCGTGCCAGCAACTTGAGGGTAGCAGGTTCGATTCCCGCTTCCGCCATCCTAGTCACTGCCGTTGTGTCCTTGGGCAAGAAACTTTACCCACCTGCTCCCAGTGCCACCCACACTGGTTTAAATGTAACTTAGATATTGAGTTTCACTATGTAAAGCGCTTTGAGTCACTAGAGAAAAGCGCTATATAAATATAATTCACTTCACTTCACTACCGCCTCAGGGCTTTTATGGACATTATTACGCTTAATGATTTCTCCTAATTTTCTGAAACTTTTGATGATATTACAGACCGTAGATGGTGAAATCCCTAAATTCCTTGAAATAGCTGGTTGAGAAATGTTTTTCTTAAACTGTTCGACCATTTGCTGTTTTTTTTTGTTCACAAAGTGGTGACCCTCGCCCCATTCTTGTTTGTTAATGACTGAGCATTTCATGGAAGCTGTTTTTACACCCATTCATGGCACCCACTTGTTCCCAATTAGCCTGTTCACCTGTGGGATGTTCCGAATAAGTATTTGATGAGCATTCCTCAACGTTCTCAGTCTTTTTGCCACTTGTGCCAGCTTTTTTGAAACATGTTGCAGGCCACTAGTTCCAAATGAGCTAATTTTTGCAAAAAATAACAACATTTTCCGGTTTGAACATTAAGTACCATGTCTTTGCAGTCTATTCAAATGAATATAGGTTGAAAAGGATTAGAAAATCATTGTATTCTGTTTTTATTTACGATTTACATAACGTGCCAACTTCCCTGGTTTTGGGTTTTGTACATCAATCAAGCTTTACTGCAGACTTCAACGTCCAAGTAGACATACAATCACATACAGTACATAAAACACCAAAAATAATACAGTATAGAAGGCATAATAACATCATTAAAACAGTTTAATAAATAAATAAAAGAAGCAATAAAAAATAGATATTTATTCGTTAAAAATGCGTCTACACATTTTGTAAAAGGCACACATACCAGTGTTTCTGTGGGGATGGCATGGCGCATTCGGGAGGGTGGCCACGCCAGCAACCTGAGGGTTCTTGGTTCGATCCCCACCTTCTACCAACGTAGTCACGTCCGTTGTGTCCTTGAGCAAGACACTTCACCCTTGCTCCTGATGGATCATGGCTAGGGCCTTGCATGGCACCTCCCACCATCAATGTGTGAATGTGAATGGGTGATGGTGGAAATAGTGTCAAAGCGCTTTGAGTACCTTGAAGGTTGAAAATCACTATACAAGTATAACCCATTTACTATTTCCATGTATAAATAAATAAATGGGTTGTACTTCTATAGCGCTTTTCTACATTCAAGGTACTCAAAGCGCTTTGACACTATTTCCACATTTACCCATTCACACACACATTCACACACTGATGGAGGGAGCAGCCATGCAAGGCGCTAACCAGCACCCATCAGGAGCAAGGGTGAAGTCTCTTGCTCAGGACACAACAGAGTGACGAGGTTGGTACTAGGTGGGAATTTGAACCAGGGCCCCTCGGGTTGCGCACAACCACTCTCCCACTTCGCCACGCCGTCCCAATTACGATACGAGAGGTACCTAGCAGAACTATTCTTAGAGTATTCCTAGGATCAGAGAAAATCGATCTGTGCTCAGCTCGTTGGCCTTACAAAAGATGTATTGCGATGTATTAGAGTTAAAAGTTAATTATTCAATTTTATCGATACTAGAAAATAAAACATTGGCTTTAAGGACAGCAGACTTTATATAACATTGTTTTTGGCACTTTTTTAATTATTGAAGACGCCGCATCGATCCGCCTGTCGACCTCACGATCCACTCTTCCCTCACTCCTGAACAAGACTCCGAGGTACTTGAACTCCTCCACTTGGGGCAAGATCTCCTTCCCAACCCGGGGATGACACTCCACCCTTTTCCGGGGCGAGAACCATGGACTCGCACAGTGGGGCGGTGGGGGGAGCTAACCATGGTGCTGATTCCCATCCTAGTCGCTTCACACACTACTGCCAACCGATCCAGTGAGAGCTGAAGATTCTGGCCAGATGAAGCCATCAGGACCAAATAAGCTTCAAAAAGCAGAGACCTAATCCTGCAGGCACCAAACCAGATCCCCCTCAACGCCCTGACTGCGCCTTGAAATAATGTCCATAAAAGTTCTGAACAAAGGGCAGCCTTGGCGGATACTATTTGCCTTTGCTGTCAAAACGTCAATTGTTTCTGATATTTTGGACCTATTGCGCATCAATCAAAACTATTATATAGCGGTGATGTCATGGCGTTACCTCAAAATAAGTTCATATAAGGAAGGGTTATATCAGGAGATGTTGGACTCAGCGATTAATTGAGGCATCGTGTTCATTAGAGTGAAGCTCATTCAAGCAGATGACAAAATAAAGGTATGGCGATGAAGATGTAAAATATCATTTTGGCATTTCATAGTCCAGAGCAGTAGTTCTCAAATGGGGGTACTTGAAGGCATGGCGTAGTCGGTAGAGCGGCCGTGCCAGAAACCTGAGGGTTGCAGGTTCGGTTCCCACCTATTGACATCCAAATCGCTGCCGTTGTGTCCTTGGGCAGGACACTTCACCCTTGCCCCTGGTGCCACTCACACTGGTGAATGAATGATTGGTGGTGGTCGGAGGGGCCGTAGGCGCAAACTGGCAGCCACGTTTCCGTCAGTCTACCCCAGGGCAGCTGTGGCTACAGATGTAGCTTACCACCACCAGGTGAGAATGAATGATGGCTTCCCACTTCACTGTGAGCGCTTTGAGTATCCAACAATAGAAAAGCGCGATATACATCTAATCCATTATTATATTATTATTATGCCAAGGGGTACGTGAGATTTTTTTAAATATTGTAAAAATAGCAATAGTTCAAAAATCCTTTATAAATATATTTATTGAAGAGTACCTCAACAAAATATGGAAGTAATTCATAAACTGTGAAAAAAAAAAAAAAAAAATATTCAGTGTTGACAGCTACATTTTTTGTGGACATGTTCCATAAATATTGATGTAAAAAATTTATTTTTTGTGAAGAAATGTTTAGAATTAAGTTCATGAATCCAGATGGATCTCTATTGCAATCCCCAAAGAGGACACTTTAAGTTGATGATTACTTCTATGTGTAGAAATCTTTATTTATAATTGAATCACTTGTTTTTTTAACATGTTTTTAGTTATTTGTATATCTTTTTTTCCAAATAGTTCAAGAAAGACCACTACAAATGAGCAGTCTTTTTGCACTGTTATACAATTTAATAAATCAGAAACTGACATAGAGCTGTATTTTACTTCTTTATCTATTTTTTTCAACCAAAAATGCTTTGCTCTGATTAGGGCGTACTTGAATTCAAAAAAGGTTCACAGGGGGTACGTCACTGAAAAAAGGTTGAGAACCACTGGTCCAGAGCATATGTCGAGGCCAGCGTTAGAAAGTCATATACTTGTTGATTTTTCATTGTATCTCCTTGAACACTTTACCCTCCTTCAACTTGCAAGAAGACAATCCGGACTTGTCCTTGGCTCAAATGCAGCACGACTTCAAATGCTTTTTTTTTTTTTAGATTTGGTGCGCACCCTCACATCAAAGAGACCAGGAGCTTATTTTCAAGTATTTTGCACCCTCGGGCTACAGGAGCTACTTCTGAGCATGCTGCATCCAACCCCCATACCCCCGCACCCTCCCAGCTTCCCCCCCCTGTAAATAGCTCGCTTTTCTGTTGCCAAAGTGCAATGGAGCATAGGGCTGTGGGCACGAGGCTGCCGTGCTCAATCACGCCGCATAATAGTTCTGTCGATTGCTTTCCTAAGGTGTTGATCAGTAATGCTCACAACAACTTAACTGGATCCAACGCTGCGAGGGCAAAGGCATCCAGGGTACGCTCTCCCTTCGCCTTTGAAAGATCAAACTTCTCGTCGTGCGTTTGATGGTGTTACCCGTTGATGTGCTAGAAGTTTTTTTTCGGAGCATTCAGAGACTCTTTTATCCAGTATTGCTCTGATGAGAGCGAAAACATACACAAACGCACACGTACACAAAACACGGGTGGGTGTGTTCACGCTCTGCTAGTGCGGTTCATTTGGTCAATTGTGAAGAAGAGCATAGCAACCCCCGTGTGCACCAATAAGTGGTTTCAAAATAAGAGCTGGCACTTGTTTTTTTTGTTTAGAAAGATGGCAGCGACAAGCACCTGCTAGTCACTTCACAGAGATGTAGGGAAAACTATGCGCCTTTTTACAGGAATTATCTGTATGTTACTGTCCATTTGGCAAGAATGATGGTGTCACACTATAGGGCCGGGCGATACATCGGATATACTGGATATATCGCGGGTTTGTCTCCGTGCAATGTAGAAAATTACCATTTCGGGAGTATCCGAGTATTCTTTCTAACACTACAGGCTTTTCTCACTCTTTCTTATCTCTCCTTGGCACAGAGTGATAAAACAAGCGCACCTTCTTACATACGTCACATGCAGGGGTAAAGTTAGCTGTAGCAGGGGGTGCAAGCGGAGCGGTGCGAGTGGTAATACGTGAGAAAGAAGGTGCCAATCTGGTAACAAATGGAGGAAGAATTATTTCTCAAAAAAAACAGCAAGGGGTCCATCGTCTGCCGGTGGTTTGGCTTCAAGCGGGAAGATGTTGAACAGACAACAGTAATATGTAAAGTATAAGGTAAAAGCGTTGCTACAAAGAGTAGCAACCCTACTAATTTGTAGCATAATTTGAAAAGTAATCCGCTGGAGAATAAGGAGTGCTTGAAACTCCACATGTCAACATCTTCTGCTGGTGCTACACCCACAAAATGCCAAAGCAACCAGCAATGACCCAACTGAGCCTGGCGTCTTCCATTTCCAGATCAACACCGTATGAAAAAACTAGTCAACAACAGAAGGAGATAACGTCCTTAGAAACCTACCACATAGCGAAGGACATACACTTTGATTTCCTATTATGCAGCAAATTTTTATTTTAAAGTTTTTGAAATAGCTTGTGTGATATCATGCACAGAAGTGCACTGTAGTTTTTAAAATAGTGTAGTGGCGTTCTGTACCAAAAGTGCACTTTGATTTATTGTTGTTTTGATACATCATCTTAGTGACATCATGCACAAAAAGTACACTTTTGTTTCAAAATATTGTTGTGGCATTCTGTACAAAAAGTGCACTTTGATTTATTGTTGTTTTGACACGTCATCTTAGTGTCATCATGCACAAAAGTGCACTTCATTTGTTTTAAAATATTGTAGCCCCCCGCGACCCCACAACCGGAATAAGCGGTAGAAAATGCATGGATGGATATTGTAGTGGCATTCTATACAAAAAGTGCACTTAGATTTATTGATATTTTGATATGTCATCTTAGTGACATCATGCACACAAGTGCACTAATAGTTAAGTTTTAAAATGTCTCTAAAAATATTGCACTTTCCATTTTGAAATGACATGAATGTTTGTGTTTACTAACTGTTTAATAAATACAGTTTTGGTCAATTGACTTAGTTGTGATTTCCCTCTCTGCATGAAAGTAAAAAAATAGCATATGCAATATTTGTCACAGTCCCTGCAGTGTTTTGTGCGTCTGTCTTGTCTGTCTGGGTGTGGTCATGTGTGGGCGGAGTTTGGATTCATGGCTTCCCAGTCTGGCACACCTGGAGCTGATCGGATCACTCACCTGCCGGCCATCAGCCAATCACCTCCACTCCACAAAAGCCCTGGTCTCTTCACAGCTCTCCAAGTGGTAACGCTTCTCGCCAATTCTCGTATTTTGACGATCTTTCGTTTGTGCCTTTTGTTCCTGGTATCTTGTTCCTCGACTCACCATTGTTTTCCTCTGCCTCCAGTGCCTACCTCCTCCAAGCCTGCCTCCCTGCCAAACACCTCCACTCAAGCCGACGACGCCTTTCCCTAATCCCTCGTTTACCTAAATTAAACCCTTTGGACTTTGAATCTGCCTCTCTTGTCTGCTTTTGGGTCCGCCAGCTTGTTAAATTGTGACAATATGAACAAGAATGTCTAAGGGGGATGTATATTGTAGCGTCCCGGAAGAGGAAGTAATGCAAGGGGTTGTGGGTGTTTGTTCTGTTGTGTTTATGTTGTGTTACGGTGCGGATGTTCTCCCGAAATGTGTTTGTCATTCTCGTTTGGTGTGGGTTCACAGTGTGGCGCATATTTTTGTAACAGTATTAAAGTTGTTTATATGGCCACCCTCAGTGTGACCTGTATGGTTGTTGACCAGGTATACCTTGCATTCACTTGTGTGTGTGAAAAGCCGTACGTATTAAGTGATTGGACCGGCACTCAAAGGCAGTGCCTTTAATGAAGTGGTTCTTAACCTGGGTTCGATCAAACCCTAGGGGTTCGGTGAGTCAGCCTCAGGGGTTCGGCGGAGATCCAAACACACCCGACTCTTCGTGTAAATACAAACTTCTCCCTGGTTGGCATATTACAGGTACGGCAACAGCTGACTGATTTGCAGGTGTGTAATTTGTCGTGAGTTTATGCACTGTCTTAGTTTTGTTGTTTGAACAAGGTGATGTTGATGCACGGTTGATTTTGGGCACCAGTAAAAAAAAATATGGTAACACTTTAGTATGGGGAACATATTCACCATTAGTTAATTGCTTATTAACATGCAAATTAGTAACATATTGGCTCTTAACTAGTCATTAAGTACTAATTAATGCCTTATTTGGCATGGCCTTATTATAACCCTAACCCTCTAACCCTGACCCTAACCCTAACCAAATAACTAACGTATTCAATTACTTAGAATATGTTCCCCTCGTGTCCAAATAACTCTAAATTAAGTCTTTGTTACTTAGAATATGTTCCCCCATACCAGGGGTAGGGAACCTACGGCTCTCGAGCCAGACGTGGCTCTTTTGATGACTGCATCTGGCTCTCAGATAAATCTTAGCTGACATTGCTTAACACGATAAGTAATGAATAATTCCTCTGGTAATGATTTAAAAATAACGTTCAAAATTAAAAAACATTCTCACATGTTTTAATCCATCAATCCAAGAAGTCACATTAATGGTAATACGTTTTTTTTTTTTTAATTATTAGTTAGTTTCAGAATAACAATGTTATTAAAAAGAATAAGAAAATTATTATACTCTAAAAATGTTAGTCTTACTTAAAAATGCACACATTTAGTTGTATTCCGTGTTAAAAAATATTGGTACAACTTTAGTATGGGGAACATATTCCAAGTAACAAAGACTTAATTAAGACTTAATTGGACACTAGGGGAACATATAAGGGTTAGGGTTACTAATAAGCAATAATTCTGAAGTTATTGAGGGAAGACTCTTAGTTAATGACTTACTGCTTGTATAATAAGGCCATGCAGAATAAGGCATTAATAAATACTTATTAATGACTAATTAAGAGCCAATATGTTACTAATTTGCATGTTAATAAGCAACTAATTAATGGTGACTATGTTCTCCATACTAAAGTGTTACCAAAATATTATGTGGCTCTCATGGAAATACATTTTAAAATATTCAGTTTTCATGGCTCTCTCAGCCAAAAAGGTCCCTGACCCCTGCTCTATACTAAAGTGTTACCAAAAACCTACATTTTTGTCTTGAATTTGAAAACAAAAACATTTTATTTTTCACTAAAGAAGGATTCGGTGAATGCGCATATGAGACTGTTGGGGTTTGGTGCCTCCAACAAGGTTAAGAACCACTGCTTTAATGGTTTATTGGCAGTCTGTACTTCTCCATACAGCGGCGTTTTAAAAACTCGTACATTTTACTTGTTGAAACCGATATCGATCATTTCCATACCGATAATTTTCGATATTACTTTTTAAAGGAACGGCGTGGCGCTGTTGGGAGAGTGGCCGTGCCAGCAACCTGAGGGTTCCTGATTCAATCCCCACCTTCAACCAACCTCGTCACATCTGTTGTGTCCTTGAGCAAGACACTTCACCCTTTCTCCTAATGGTTCGTGGTTGGGGCCTTGCATGGCAGCTCCCACCATCAGTGTGTGAATGTGTGTGTGTATGGATGAATGTGGAAATAGTGTCAAAGCGCTTTGAGTACCCTGAAGGTAGAAAAGCGCTATACAAGTATAACCCATTTACCATTTAAAGCATGGGTTTCAAACTCTTCCGTGTAATTTCATTTGGCCCTTGAGGCAATATCAAATTAACATTAGAGCTGGCCCGCCGCTGTAACACCGCATCCACCACTAATACTCATACTCGTCAACCCTCCTGATTTTACCGGGAGACTCTCGAAGTTCAGTGCCCCTCCCGAATTTCTCCCGATTTCCACCCGGACAATAATATTGGGGGCGGGCCGTAAAAGCACTGCCTTTGGCGTTCTCTACATGTCGCCACGTCCGCTTTTCCTTCATACAAACAGCGTGCCGGCCCACTCACATAATATATGCGGCTCATACACACACACAAGTGTCTGCAAGGCATACTTGGTCAACAGCCATACAGGTCACACTGAGGGTGGCCGTATAAAACAACTTTAACACTGATACAAATATACGCCACTCTGTGAACCCACAACAAACAAGAATGACAAACACATTTCGGGAGAACATCCGCATCGTAACAACCAAACAAATACCCAGAACCCCTTGCATCACAAACTCTTCAGGGACGCTACATTATACACCCCCGCTAACACCAAACCCCGCCCCAACTCAAACCCGCCGCCGAAAAGAGGCATTACATTTGTTTTTTTATTTTATTTGCTATGTCATTGATATTTTTTATTATTACTATTTAAAACTCGATTTTGCATGTCATTACAAAGTTATATAAGCCTTGCTTGGTCAATATTCAATGCAAAATTTGTTTGGATCCCAATGGAGCAACAATAACTTGGATGTTTATGTGGCGCCAAGCTCCGCAGTCGTCACCGTGACTTTAACCAGCCTTCAACCAAAAACTATGCAGCTCATCTTATTACACAGTGACTGCATACGCAAATGTGAACTGGAGTTGGATGAGGGGACATGAACTCAGACTATATTCCCTATATCATCTATATGTGGTGTACACTGTATGTATGTGTTTGGCCAAAATCCCAACAGGATTCATCTTGTGTCCTTTCGAATGGTATACAAAAACAACATTCACATTGAGCAATGATTTTAGACTTTTAATTGAAAAAACTATCATGAAGATCAGGCCTGGGCAATAATCTTGACTGGGGGGGCCAAATTTAGGGAAAGAAATGTGTCTGAGGACCGGTATATCTATTTTTAGGAACACTAATACAAAACCTCACAATGTCTGATTGAATGCTAAAAACATTCTGACAGACTTTAAAAAAACAGAATGGAATTGTAAATGTTTCTATGAACGATAAAAAACTAAATATTGACAACATATGACCGTCACACCCCCTCTCGATCGACGTATTTTACAGTCAAGCAAAAACGCGACAAACAGCGAAATATGAACACAAAGGCTAAAAATACAATATACTATCTGATATATAACAACAAAGATTTAGAACTTTGTTGTGAAAATCTCCTTCCATGTCTGTCCCTGACACCCACATTTCGGGCTGCCACTCTTTGGAAACGCCCCCCACCCCCACTGCTTGGTGCCTCGTCTGAGCTGCTGTGACTTAGATTGCCATAGCAACTAATTAATTACCATAGTAACTAGTATATCGTGCAAAAGCGCAAGATTCCAACCACTGAAATACTTATAGTTCAAGACTTGCGGTCATTTGAAAACATCACTGCACATCATAATGGCTGCTACACTTTGATTGATTGATTGATTGATTGATTGATTGATTGAAACTTTTATTAGAAGCGGTATAACTCGGTTGGGAGAGCGGCCGTGCCAGCAACTTGAGGGTTGCGGGTTCGATCCCCGCTTCCGCCATCCTAGTCACTGCCGTTGTGTCATTGGGCAAGACACTTTACCCACCTGCTCCCAGTGCCACCCACACTGGCTTAAATGTAAAAAAAAAAAAAAATTAAAATTGGGTTTCACTATGTAAAGCGCTTTGAGTCACTAGAGAAAAAGCGCTATATAAATATAATTCACTTCACTTCACTATTAAAGGATTAATTTGTTCAACCTCGGCCCGCGGCTTCGTTCAGTTTTCAATTTTGGCCCACTCTGTGTTTGAGTTTGACACCCCTGATTTAAAGCATTTATCGGCCGATAATATCGGACATCTCTATCGGAGATCCCCGGTCTAAAATATTAGTTGAAAAAAGTTGAAAAACCTCCATGTTGCATGTTCTTACCACTTAACATGCAGTGCATGACTCTGACGGATGGGATTAGCCTTGAACCATATACAAAATGACTTTAAATGCCCTTTAAAAAGTCATAAAAAACACCCATATTCACTGGAGGCTGCGGGGGGGCTGCTAATCATCTCCCTCTATGCTCCATTTAGCCTCCGTGTCATTAAAGATAATACAAATAAAATAAGTGCTAACATGAAGACACAAATAAATAATTACCAACTGTCACGATTTGCACTAGATTTTTTTTCCCCCCTCCTGCGTATTCCCACGCTCGCGGTGCATCTGTGCCGAACAAATTCCAGTTAATTACGAGGCAAATGGTACAAAATGTGCTCTGTGACCATTGCAATCCTGTTCGCTATGCTCAGCAAGGATGCATCACTCATCACGCCCACACAAGCACATTAGCACGAGCAGATACCAAGACTCCAGCTCGCAGCCTATACCCTCCTCCTATCTAAGGCGCACACACTTCTCTCTCTCTCTCTCTCTCTCTCTCTCGCTCTCTTTCTCTCTATTTGCTAACATGCAAAATGCTCGACCCTCTTTTGACTTTGACCAGCAGTGTGTGAACGAGCGCCGCTAAGGCCATGCGAGCCTAAATGAAAGGATGGCGCAACAAGCATGGCATAGCCGCTTGGATAATCTAATGAGATCTCTAACTGTTCTCGCCATCTGCCCGAGACAAGTCGTGACATGAACCGCACTAAAGCTCTAAACCCGTTTTACATGAACCCACCCGGTCGACTCACTATCCATCACGTTCTATCTGGCACCTTAACAAGCAAACGTGCACATTTTAATGACATACACTTGCTCCGCTCTGTATTTTCTACCCATTGAAATGCAATATTGACCCTATTATAAATATACTGGGTAGGGCTGTCTTCAAATAGTCAAAGATCGTCTGGTATTAAACCTCCTCAGTCGGAAGGAGGCGAATGAATACTTGCTGCGGATGAATTGTTTGCATTCCTCATGTATTCTTTAAATATCGGTACAATTTTATTGTGAGTAGACAATAGGGGCTGTGAATCTTTGGGTGTCCCACGATTCGATTCAATATCAATTATTGGGTTCACGATTCAATTCCAAATCAATTCAAAAACGATTTTTTCCTGATTCAAAGGGATTCTCTATTCATTCAATACATAGGATTTCAGCAGGATCTACCCCAGTCTGCTGAAATCAACATAAATGATTCCCGGGCGCGGCACCGCTGCTGCCCACTGCTCCCCTCACTTCCCAGGGGGTGATCAAGGGGATGGGTCAAATGCAGAGGACAAATTTCACCACACCTTGTGTGTGTGTGACAATCATTGGTACTTTAACATGCAGAGAAGTGGATTTTTGTAAAAAAGCTTTTATAATTGTAAAGGACAATGTTTTATCAACTGATTGCAATAATGTAAATGTGTTTTAACTATTAAATGAAACAAAACTATGACGTATTTTTTCTTTGGAAAATTTTGGACACAGTGTGTTGTCAAGTTTATGAGATGCGATGCAAGTTTAAGCCACTGTGACACTATTGTTCTTTTTTTATTATTTTTATAAATGTCTAATGATAATGTCAATGAGGGATTTTTAAACAAAGCTATGTTGAAATTATAACTAATATTGATACTGTTGTTGATAATATTCATTTTTGTTTCACTACTTTTGGCTTGTTCTGTGTCATGTTTGTGTCTCCTCTCTATTGCTCTGTTTATTGCAGTTCTGAGTGTTGCTTGGTCAGGTTTGGTTTTGGAATTGGATTGCATTGTTATGGTATTGCTGGGTATTGTTTTGTTGGATTGATTAATTAAAAAAAATAGAAAAATAAAGAAAATAAATATTTTTTTATTTTTTATTTTTTGTATTTATTTTTTAAATGAGAATCGATTCTAAATCGCATAACGTGAATCGCAAATTCAAATCAATGTTTTCCCCACACCCCTAGTAGACAAATAGTTTTTAGATAGTAAGATACAAAAAACTGTAATTTCAGCCTCTCTCAGAGCCGTCAATGCTTCCCAGTCTCTAAAATCTGTGTGTTTTTGGTCTACCACATAAAAAATCTATTTGTCTGAAATCAAGACTAATTTAATAATTGTGTTGGGAGGATGTTTTTACTTGGGTTACATGATTGAGGCTCATCGGCTTAGGATGGGGAAACTAGCTAAAAGTTGTAGCTTGAACAAAGTAATGATCCTTCCCCTGGTTCATGTGCAAAGTGTGTTACGACTTGTAATTCCTCTATTTAGTCAAGTGTGATGTCATCTTGGTGTTGTGCAAGAGCAGAGGCTCTCACTAACTCTGGTTAAGCCTTTTGCTGAGGCTGAACAAGTCACAAATGAGAACTTTTTAAGACTATGTTTATTTCGTAAATACCTTTTTTTAACTTAGCAATGTTTATGTATTCATCTTATAAAAACCACACCATAGATTCGACTGTTTATCGACAATAGACAACATCTAACAAATCAGAATAATACAAACTTTAGTGGAAGACAGCCCTAACACAGTGATGGTCAACAGTTTACATATACTTGTAAATAACATAATGGCATGGCTGTCTTGAGTTTCCATTAATTTCTACAACTTATTTTCTCGTGATAGAGTGATTGGAGCACATACTTGTTGGTCACAAAAAACTTTCATGAAGTTTTTTTTTGTTTTTTTTTTAATGAATTTATTATGGGTCTACTGAAAATGTGACCAAATCTGCTGGGTCAAAAGTATACATACAGCAATGTTAATATTTAGTTACATGTCCCTTGGCAAGTTTCACTGCAATAAGGCCCTTTTGGTATCCTTCCACAAGCTTCTGGTTGAATTTTTGACCACTCCTCTTGACAAAATGGGTGCAGTTCAGCTAAATTTGTTGGATTTCTGACATGGACTTGTTTCTTCAGCATTGCCCACACGTTTAAGTCAGAACTTTGGGAAGGCCATTCTGAAACCTTAATTCTAGCCTGATTTAGCCATTCCTTTACCACTTTTGATGTGTGTTTGGGGTCATTGTCCTGTTGGAACACTCAACTGCACCCAAGACCCAACCTCTGGGCTGATATTTTTAGGTTGTCCTGAAGAATTTGGAGGTAATCCTCCTTTTTCATTGTCCCATTTACTCTCTGTAAAGCACCTGTTTCATTGGCAGCAAAACAGACCCAGATCATAATACTACCACCGCCATGCTTGACGGTAGGGATGGTGTTCCTGGGATTAAAGGCCTCACCTTTTCTACTCCAAACATAGTGCTGGGTATTGTGGCCTAACAGCTCAATTTTTCTTTCATCTGACCACAGAACTTTCCTCCAGAAGGTCTTATCTTTGTGCATGTGATGTCACAAAATACGACTTGTAGAAATTATTGGAAACTTAAGACAGCCATGACATTATGTTCTTTACAACTTTTAATTGCGACTGTATATAGTAAAAAAATAAAATAAAATAAAAAGTAAGGCGATTCCAAGACACATTCAAATACATACTGTATATTTTATTGATGAAATATTTCAAGGATGTTCATGAACATCATTCCCTCTAAAGTGTGCACCTGCACAGTTGTGCACTGCTCTTGCACAACAAATACATGCAGCACACAAAATCAAATCCAATCTGAACTCCAAACAATATAAACACAACAAATGTGTTCTGTCGGATTTTGCAATACAACTGTGAGTGATAGGTGACAAAAAGCGGCCGCAACAGATTAAAAAATATTCCTCAAAACTGTTCAATTATCTGTCAAAACTAGCAAAAATGGTCAATTTCAAACCAGGCCAAAACCAAGTCTTTGTCATCTTTCATATCGACAGCACCCGCTCGCTCTCTCTAATTGTGCCAACACATGCACTCATAGCACTTCACCACTGATGCGTTTATGGCCACACAAAACCTCGGAGAACTCCAACATTACACATAAAACTGTAAATGCCAAGTCGTTACACTATGACTCCTCGATCAAATGTGAGCTTGTTCTCCTGTCATTTATTAAGAATGTTATTTCATGAGTATGAATCATGAAATGCTGTTACTGGATTACAGAAAAGCTATTAAAAAATATATTCACATCCAAAGTTACAGGATTGGACACTTTAAACTGTCATGTCCTGGTGATCATGTTTAGTTTGGCTATGTTCTGTTTGGTTTTTACACTTTGTCATTTCCTGTTTTTTCCCTCCTCGCTTTGTTTCCATGACAACCCATTAGTTTTCACCTGTCCTCATGTCACGCACCAGATACATTTGGACTCGCGCACCTATTGTTAATCCAACACCTCTATTTAAGCCTGTAGTTGCCAGGCAGTCAGCCTGGCGACATCACTCTCTACACACCCTTGTTATTCATGCTGATGATCCATGCTGCCCTTTTCATGCTCTTTTCTCGTTCCAATCGCTTTGCACCACGGGGAAACACATCACACCAAAGTCCATGTCATGACATATACCACACTTACATCTCATTGTGCAACAAGTGAATGTTTTGAGGGGAAATCAATGTGATCTCTCAAAGGGGTACGGACTTAAAGCAGGATCCCCACCCACACATACAATACGAATATAAAGCTGATTAGAAACAAGATTTTTTTGTCATTTTTATTATAATTGGGCCAAATCCCAAACATTTGAAAATAATCTTTTATTGGATTAAATAAATAAGACATTTACCTTAATATGATGTCAAGTTTGGGGCAGGTGTTCTTCTGGTGTAGCCACAGTGCTCAAATGCGCTCCACTGGATGCTCAGGGAGTTTTTGCATTTTGTCACAAACTCAAAATTAGAGGGAAACTTGGTCTTGGCGTCTGGTAGTTTACAAAATCAAGATTGATTTTGATACCAAGTGCACCAAAGAATACGGGAAAATTTACTAGAATAATATAACAATACACGCTGGTCATAGAATAATTCCATCATTAATTAATTAAAATGTTGCTTGGCTTGAATACATTTCTCGACTCTGTTTTCAGAAATGTTTTTCAAGGGAAAATAATTAAACCAATTGGCTCGAAGACAACATTCTAAATATTTAAGTCCATTTATGGGAATAAGCGGTAGGAATGGATGGATGGATGGATGGATGGATGGGCATTTATAACACCCCCACAGAGTTACTGAATAGAGTTCTTGGTCCGATAAAGTGCTCCAAGGAAACCTAACATGACCTTTACCTTGCGATAAACGTGTTTTTTTTTTTTTTTTTTCATTGATTGTTCATGCTTTTTAGAGTGTCTTTTCTTCTGAGTCTCAACCTAGAGGATGCCATTGTTCGCCTGGCAGGAGAGCGGTCGCTCCAAGAGAGCAGAATAAATAGCGAGTGATTGACTAGTCTCTCTTTTCCATTCATTCGCCGGCCTTCGGGAAAGTAAACAAAATCTGACAGGACCTCAGACGCTGACGACGCCACACATAATGGCGCGGCATGGTTCTGTCTGTACCAATTCTATTTTTGCTCCGTTTTTCTGCAAAATGTACACAACACACAAGCTTACTTCGCCGAATCTGTATAGTGAAATATGCTTCCTGTTAGGGTAGCAATGATTTATCAATTGATTTGATTAATTCGATTAGAGAAAATGTAACATTTATATTCTGTGGCTTCGATTAATTGATCAATCCGGACTGGACGCAGTGCCTAGAAGTAAATATAGAAGTACATGGTTTATGCATGGCTGTTGCAATAGAACACACATGAGAATGTTGGTGTGATAATAATGAAAATGTATTAAACGTAAAAAAATTCAATGTTGATAATGTGTATTCATTCGAAAAAATAATTAAGGTTATAATGGGTGTCCGGATTAACCTTTTTTCGTTTGATACGATATCGATATTCAAGCTGTGGTTATCGGTAGATATTGATATTAATCTTATAGCATATCAGCACAAACTAGTTTATACTTTTATGATTTTTGTAGTGTGGAATATTGGAAGACCGATTCATGTGTTTTAAGTGGAGTTTTAGTTGGCGTTTGGCGACACCGAGTGGTCACAATAATTGCTTAACACTTGTGTAATGTCCATATTGTTCTTACTCAGCTAGCGTTTGTGGGTCTGATGGACCCATTACATTTTGTGGCTTGTAATGCCACTAAATCAAACACTTTTATGTTAAAATACTGAATAGATGTTTATCGAGAAAAGGTAAACGTTGCACGGAAAATTTCTCTGCCAGTTTCTGCATCCCACAGGGATTCTTCTTTTGTTTTTCTGTACCTGCGGTTCCCACACAATTTTGCAACATTGTTTTGTTTGTCAACATTGTCTGCTCTCATTTTCTCGCACATTTGACCCTCTGATGTTCTGTGTACCTACTCTCTGTCCTCCTCCTGTCTAGGCCTGCTGTGTGTGTGTGTGTGTGTGTGTGTGTGTGTGTGTGTGTGGGTGTGGTATACAGAACATCAATATCCACACTTCTATTTGCTCCGGGTCTTATGGACCCGGACAGCTTATATGTTATAGAAATGTGTAGAGGGGTGTAACTAAAAGTTACAGCAAGCACAAAAAAAACATTGTTTTATTCCTACTATTTTTCCTGATATAAAGTGTCTATAAAGTGTGTTTAATTGGATTACTTGAATAATCCAACAAAATAATCGATTGCTAAAATAATCCATAGCTTCAGCCCCAATTCCTATCATAATTGTGCAGAAAAATAGCAAATGAAAATCGGACTGGATATGTGGATTTTTTTCAGGATTAATGGCATTGTTAATATTTCTATACTCGTGCAGATTGCTCGAAATTCAGTATTTTAGTTACAAGCCAATATCAGATACTTAACAGCCTGAAGAGCTGCGGCCTACCACTATGGCCCCACACTCCCTTCCCTCTGTTGCTAGATATCTCGAGATGTATGTTGTAATATGTATATTTGCTTTGCTATGGAGGTTTTTTTTCCCACTCCAGACTGGGCCCCCTTAGGAGCCTAGTTTAGATTGTGATTTTTTTTTTACTCATCCTTCCCCAGTGTTTACCGTTTTCCCATTTTTTACGGGGCGCCCTGTGACGACCCATCAGCGTTCCTGTCCTGTAACCCTGAACACTGTTTGTTTGTCTAATCTTGAACAGGTTTGTGTTGAAAACACATTTTTGTTGTACTTGTGCAATGACAATAAAGACCTACCTACTTGTTTTTTTGCTGGTATCGGACCGATATCTGAAATCCGTATTGGATCGAGACACACTAAAAGTTACAGTAAGCACAAAAAACAACATTGTTTAATTCCAACTATTTTTCCTGATATACAGTGTCTAAAAACTGTGTTTTATTGGATTACTTGAATAATCCAACAAACTAATCGATTGCTAAAATAATCCATAGCTGCAGCCCCAATTCCTATCATAATTGTGCAGAAAAATAGCAAATGAAAATTGTATCTGATATGAGGATTTCTCAGGAATAATGGCATTGTTAATATTTCTATACTCGTGCAGATCGCTCCAAATCCAGTACTTTAGTTACAAGCCAATATCAGATACTTAACAGCCTGAAGAGCTGCGGCCTACCACCATGGCCCCACACTCCCTTCCCTCTGTTGCTAGATATCTCGAGATGTATGTTGTAATATGTATATGTGCTTTGCTATGGAGGTTTTTTTTCCCACTCCAGACTGGGCCCCCTTAGGAGCCTAGTTTAGATTGTGATTTTCTTTTTACTCATCCTTCCCCAGTGTTTACCGTTTTCCCATTTTTTACGGGGCGCCCTGTGGTGACCCATCAGCGTTCCTGTCCTGTAACCCTGAACACTGTTTGTTTGTCTAATCTTGAACGGGCTTGTGTTGAAAACAAATTTTTGTTGTACTTGTGCAATGACAATAAAAACCTACCTACTTGTTTTTTTGCTGGTATCGGACCGATATCTGAAATCCATATTGGATCGAGACAAACTAAAAGTTACAGTAAGCACAAAAAACAACATTGTTTAATTCCAACTATTTTTCCTGATATACAGTGTCTGAAAAATGTGTGTTTTATTGGATTACTTGAATAATCCAACGAACTAATCGATTGCTAAAATAATCCATAGCTGCAGCCCCAATTCCTATCATAATTGTGCAGAAAAATAGTAAATGAAAATCGGATCGGATATGTGGATTTCTCAGGAATAATGGCATTGTTAATATTTCTATACTCGTGCAGATCGCTCCAAATCCAGTACTTTAGTTACAAGCCAATATCAGATACTTAACAGCCTGAAGAGCCGCGGCCTACCACCATAGCCCCGCACTTCCTTCCGTCTGTTGCTAGATATCTCGAGATGTATGTTTTAATATGTATATGTGCTTTGCTATGGAGGTTTTTTCCCACTCCAGACTGGGCCCCCTTAGGAGCCCAGTCTAGATTGTGATTTTTTTTTTTACTCATCCTTCCCCAGTGTTTACCTTTTTCCCATTTTTTTACGGGGCGCCCTGTGCCGACCCATCAGCGTTCCTGTCCTGTAACCCTGAACACTGTTTGTTTGTTTGTCTAATCTTGAACGGGTTTGTGTTGAAAACAATGTTTTGTTGTACTTGTGCAAAGACAATAAAGACCTACCTACTTGTTTTTTTGCTGGTATCGTACCGATATCTGAAATCTGTATTGGATCGAGACACACTAAAGTTACAGTAAGCACAAAAAACAACATTGTTTAATTCCAACTATTTTTCCTGATATACAGTGTCTAAAAAGTGTGTTTTATTGGATTACTTGAATAATCCAACAAACTAATTGATTACCATAGCTGCAGCTCTAATTCCTATCACAATTGTGCAGAAAGATAGGAAATTAAAATCGAATTGAATATATGAATTTCTCAAGAATAACGGCATTATTAATAGTTCCACGCTCGTGCACATCACTCTAAATCTAATGGTGCCTTCAAGACAGCTGGGAAGTCAGTAATTATATCACCAACTAGACAAAAGCTGTATTTCAGGGAGAAAGGTTTTTGGTACAAAGTCAACAGGATACACCGTTCGTGTTTATTTGTTGAAAGACTGTTGATACTCCCTTTAGTCACCATACAATACAATAAGTGTGTGGTTCCTTTACATTCTTGCTTATCCTGATAATGAAGCTCTCAATCCGTTGCATCCCGCAGTGAGAACAATGAACCCAATTACCTCCTGCCGCCTGTGAGATGGGATGGCAGACTCCGAGACAGATGGGAGAGGACCGTGGTGCTCGGCCCTGCAACCCGATCGCATTCATCTTGCTTGTTTTTTTTTCTGTGCGTGCCCTGCCTGCTCTTTTCACCTGCGTTAACTTATCAACTGGCAGGGGTCAGGATAGCTACAGTAGGATCGCTACATCACGAGCAACGGCACGTAAACATGCACTGTATACACATAGACAACACGCCTTAAAAGGACCCACGGCGTGCAGATGACCGACATTTCACTAACGAGTTGTCTTTCTGTATTTATTAAGTATTTTTCATAATAACAATTAATTTTGAAGTAATCGTTACTGTGCTTGCAGCTCTCCCTTTCCATCGCCAGACTTGATATGTCGCCCCCTTTTGGTCATCTAGAGAACTGGAGCTCATTTCCACGCACAGACATTGCGGATCAAGGAATGTAAAACTATTAAAGAATTTTGATCCCCTAACTTGCTTGATGTACATCTAATTTGTTCAACAGTCTCCGTTGTCGTATTTTAGGCTTCATATTCCGCCACACATTTTCAATGGGAGACAGGTCTGGACTGAAATAAGCAGGGGCGTCCATGATAGCGTTGCTTGGGTGGCAACATATGTTGCTCCAAAACCTCCATACATCCATCCATTTTCAACCGCGTATTCCCTTTGGGGTCGCGGGGGGCGCTGGTGCCTATCTCAGCTACAATCGGGCGGAAGGCGGGGTACACCCTGGACAAGTCGCCACCTCATCGCAGGGCCAACACAGACAGACAGACAACGTTCACACTTACATTCACACACTAGGGCCAATTTAGTAATGCCAATCAACCTATCCCCAGGTGCACGTCTTTGGAAGTGGGAGGAAGCCGGAGTACCCGGAGGGAACCCACGCAGTCACGGGGAGGACATGCGAACTCCACACAGAAAGATCCCGAGCCCGGGATTGAACCCAGGACTACTCAGGACCTTCGTATTGTGAGGCATACGCACTAATAAGCAGGGGCGTCCATGACAGCGTTGCTTGGATGGCAATTTATGTTGCTCCAAAACCAGCATTAAAAAAATGTCTTACACAAACTTACTAATCGTGAAAAACATAAACAGTTTTAACACATATATGTTCTGGTAAACCACTAGTGGTAACACAAGCTAGCCAATGGTGTTCTTGTTATATTTTTTTTATTTGAAAGATGTTACTGTGAGATAGTTGCAAGCAGTTCTTTAATAGACGCAATCTATTTTGCTCGTGTTTAATACATCAGCGTTATGTGTGCTATCAAGCTTGCACTTGTTTTAGTACACACAAACTTTTAGTATATCAGGCCCATACTACACAACATGAATTTGCCTCCAGTCTTCTGAAGGTGACGTCAGCAGGCCCGCCCACATTTTGGAGCAAATAGTTCAAAAACAAGCTTCAAAAGTTCAGAAACAGGCCTAAAATACACTATATTGCCAAAGGTATTTGGCCACCCATCCAAATGATGAGAATCAGGTGTCCTAATCACTCGGATTGGTTTATAACATCAAACACTTGGGCATGGAGACTGTTTTTACAAACATTGGTAAAAAAAATGGGCCGCTCTCAGTGATTTCTAGCGTGGAACTGTCATAGGATGCCACCCGTGCAACGAATCCAGTCGTCAAATTTCCTCGCTCCTAAATATTCCAAATTCAACTTTACTATATGAAAAGTGAAGAGTTTGGGAACAACAGCAACTCAGCCACCAAGTGGTAGGCCACGTAAACTGACAGAGACGGATGCAGATGCTCAAGCGCAGAGTGCAAAGACTTTTGGCACGGTCAGTAGCTACACAGCTCCGAACTTTATGTGACATTCCAATTAGCCCACGTACAGTATGCAAAGAGCTTCATGGAATGGGTTTCCATGGCCGAGCAGCTGCATCTAAGCCATACATAATTAAGTCCAATGCAAAGAGTGGGATGCAGTGGTGTAAAGCACATCACTACTGGACTCAGGAGCAGTGGAGATGCCTTCTCTGGAGTGATGAATCACGCTTTTCCATCTGGCAATTTGATTGACTGATCTGGGTTTGGAGGTTGCCGGGAGAACGGTACATTTCGGACTGCGGTGGGAAATTTGGTGGAGGAGGAATTATGGTGTGAGGTTGTTTTTTCAGGAGTTGGGCTTGGCCCCTCAGTTCCAGTGAAAAGAACTTTGAATGCTCCAGGAAACCAAAACAGTACAATTCCATGGGATGGCACTTCAAGTTCATATGTGAGTAAAGGCAGGTGACCAAATACTTTTGGTAATGTAGTGCGTTTATTTCGGGATGTCCAACTTGAGTAGTCAGTGGAAAGCATTACTAAGACTATGATTTACTGTTAACTGGGGATTCCCTACTTGTATAGGTACTGACAGTGGAGAGACGGAGCTGTGACGCCAAATTTATTCCCCCCTACAAAAACCTCCCCCCCCCATTTACTTCCGGGGTCATGATTAATACAGACGTTTTGTTAATGCTATATTATAAAAATATAACGCTATATTATAAAAATACAGACATTTTGTTAACGGTATATTATAAAAAAAATTAAAAAACAATTTACAAACACAAGCTATGGGATAACATAAGAGGAAACGTGAACCCGGAAGTAAATGCGTCATCCCATAGCTTGTGTTTGTAAATTGTTTTATATATTTTTTTTTATAATATAGCGTTAACAAAACGTCTGTATTTTTATAATATAGCGATATATTTCAATAATGTAGCGTTATATTTTTATAATATAGCGTCAACAAAATGTCTGTATTAATCATGACCCCGGAAGTAAATGGGGGGGGTTTGTAGGGGGGAAGAAATTTGGCGTGACAGGGCCGACGAGCCAACAGCAGGATAGGGAAAAACAGCGGTCCTACCCAAGATGGCGGCCCGGAAGCGGAGCATGCTGCGGAGCAGAGAGGCGGGGCGCACTTGGAGCGATGTTGCAGCAATCCAAGTCAGGTGCGTAAACGACACACCTGCTCTCAATCCCTGCATCTTCTGCTGCATTTTAAAAGGGGAGAAGGAGGAGCAATCGAGGCAGAAGTAGGAGAAGAAACCCCAGACGACGATAAGCCCCCGCGGAAGACGCTGCCACCGGCCATCGAAAGGCGCGCCGAGACGAGCAGGAAGAGAGGTCGCGCTACAAATTGGCGCGACCGACTGGAACGAAAACATGTTTGTCGAAATAATAAACGAGAGTCAAACCTGCTACTATGGGTCATGTATCAATGGTCCATGCTACCCACACGACGACGGCTGGAGAACTGTAACACTGACCAACTTCCGACAAACAACTGCTTACTGTCTTTTACAGTCTAATATCTATTTGATTCATACATGAATTGTTGATTTAATGGCAAATAACCCCAACAAAGCATGGAGATTATGTTTTTGTAGGGATCCGCTTTGTAAATAAATGTCTTGTATATGAATAAAACACAACCTGCTCATCTATTCTTTGTTTTTGTCAGAGTAGCTCTAATAGTGATGAAGGTTCGAGACCCCTGAGCTTTACAGTGCTCCGAGATAATTATCCTTATCTTGCCCAATAGCCAATACCCATTTTGCATAATTTTCCTATAGTTTCTGCATGCAAAATAAACCAATGCATCCCCTTCTGACCCCTTTACGGCTCCTAATTCTGCCTCGGTGATCAATAACAATCGACTCCGTGGTCAATGTGTCTCTTATAGCTTTATACTGTAGTGAGAGGCTCTGCATGCTAATAATTCTAGGTGCTTTTATTTTTATTTTTAATGTAAACGGATGGAAGGGAAAGTTGAAGGGATGTACTCACACCCAAGACCGCCCGTAAAGGTGTGCTCTCTCTCTCTCTCTCTCTCTAACACACACACACATTACACGTAACATACTGAAGAGTCGGATACATTATTGATAAGCAACTAATTACGCTTGTTGCAAATTCAGCTGACCTTTTCCTGGGAACATCCTGGATCATTATAAGTTGCATTCTTTCTCTCTCTCTCACCCTACCTCGCTCGCTCTCATTTGCAAAGGTAAAGTGCAGTTCACCTCCCTGGTTTCCTTTCCAACACTACTTCATACACAGTCAATTCACAGATTGACAAAGATACGTTCGACATCTTAAGAAAAAGAAATGAAAAAATGTAGGACGTAGAGAGAGGCAAAATGTGAGGGAAAGCAGGTGAGTTTAAGTTTACTATGGGATGTGAGTTTGATGTACAATTGGGTTCGGGATTCTCTAAACTTAACCTTGTTGGAGTATTTGTTTGGCTACTTCAATATTAGCATGTTCCTATTTTTTGGGATTACAGAACACTATTCAACATGAGTGAAGCTGTTGCTTCTTTAAGGACAGTGGGCCTCATTCAGCAATAAGTTCCTAACATTTCCTCTTATTTTATTGGAATGGGTAAGAGAAAATATGTTTTCATATGTACCGTAGTTTCCGGACTATAAGGCACACTTAAAATACATTTTTTTTTCTCCAAACTCTCTAGTGCACTTAATATACGGAATCATTCTGGTTTTGCTTACCGACCTCGAAGCATTTGGTACATGGTGTAATGTCAAACATAAGAGATATGTGTAGAATGCAATATGACTCAAGTAAACAACACCAACATTTTATATAAATACATATAAAACATTACCACGGCACTCAAAAATCTATCAAAATGTTTTAGTACGACTTGATGGATTGTCTGTGCATTAAACATACGAGTATTATCATGCTGTGTGTGTAAGGTAAGACATAGTATCCGCCGTTTTGTTTCACAATATTATGAAAGGCAATGTTTCTTACCTTCTGGTACCTGCTGATCTGTATTTGGGATCTGCATAAATCCTGAAAAATTGCAAGCATCCGTCTTTGTAGTCTGTGAGGACACCTCTCTTTATCTTCTTGTTATGGGACATTCATCCTACACTGCTGCCATTTCTAACATAAAGTAGGGTAAAGTTCTTACTTATATCTGTCAGTAAACTTGCCATGAAAGCGCCAAAACATACCGGTGTAGTGAATTTACATTATCCACCCAAGGAACTTTAGTTATTAGAGTTCCAGTAGGACGGTTTTTCACGGGACACATTCCTGGCCTTGTTTTTACCATGTGAGAAGATGCTGCTCCGTTATTGAATGAAGTAAAGTCTGGGTGTCTTTTGTGGAGGGGGCCGTGGTCTGCAGGCCTGCCGCGGAGCGTGGTGTGTAAGGACCGGCCTCGGAGAACAGCTGAAAGGTGATTGGATTACCCAGCTGGGATTGATCATCCAATTACATGCCCTGCTTATCAGCAGCAGCCGCGCTGACACACTTAAATGGAGTTGGAGTTGAGCAGACGCAGGCACACACAAGAAAGATTGAAAAGATTGCTGTCCTGCCGTGTGCATACGACAATAACAGATTGTTCAACTCAGACTCCCGGGCTTCCGAGAAGGTCCATCGCAGTCAGGAGAACCCACAAGAGGGGAACATTCACAGTATTTAAAACAGTTAGCTCCATCTTTTGACACTTCTTCCATTCCCGTCCTTGCACGCTAGACTGCTACTACAAAGATGGCGGGGAGAAGACGCTGTCGAAGGTGAGCCACGTAAATAAGACCGCCCACAAAACGGTGCATCCGGAAGCGACTCTCAGAAAGCGGCTTGAAGTTGACATGTACAACATTTTGAACAAAGAACCACCATGACATGTTATATAGACCACAAGGAAGTGTTTTACATTCATAAAAACATAATTAATAATTTGACTCCTTTAATGCGCCCTATACTCCGGTGCGTCTTATATATGAAAAAAGGTCGAAAATAGACAATTCATCGGCAGTGCGCCTTAAAATCCGGTGCGCCTAAGGTCCGGAAAATAGGGTATGTTTAGAAGTTCCAAAACTTTACATTGTCTGGTATTAATCAGCTCTTCTATTGCAATCACAGAGTGTTGGTGATAGGAACTCACTCGTAACCGAAACAAATGGAACAAAGATGGAGTGTGTGGAGAGAGAAAAAAAAAAGGGCTAGGGACAGCGGTTTTCTGGCAATGCCATGAAGTAGGCTAACTTGCCAGCGCAATAGCAGGGACGACACTAGCCGAAGGATTAATGGTCCCGCGGGGGGTGGGGGGGAACGCCAAGGTAAGGCTGCTGCACCCGCTTGACATCTTTGTACTTGTAAGAGCAGAGAAATTAGCCAGGCGACGCGGTGAGTAATGGCCATGCTGCCTCCATCAGTCCCACTTAACAATGCATACAATGCCAGGAGAGCAAAATGCAAAGAGAGGGCGGGCGGGGGTGTGGGGCGGAGGGGGAAGTTTCCCTGCGTGTGCAAAGTTATTGTGGACGCCGAGGAAATGCAAGTTTTAGCATGGAATATGGACTATTCTATACATCTTTATTATTCTAGCCTTTTCTTATTAGCATGTTTAGAATGGAGTGCCCTTTTGGGGGGGATGAGAGGGGGTGACCCGCTGTATATCCATAGAGTGTGTTGCTATTCAGCATCCTTTCACCCACATGCATAAATATTGATGTCGCCGATACATTATGTATGGATTTCCCATGCACGGACCCATATTAAATAATAGCAAAATCATGGGATAACTTCAGCCCAGATGGAGCTCGGCTCACCGCAGTTATTCATAACCTATCATGCAGCGACACTATTTGTCCACTCAGCAAACAATTGTCGGTGACAGCATCGACACTAATCGCACACCTTTTACACAACAACCGCAACACACGGTTATTGCAGGAATTAATAACTACACTCCCTCTTGACAGTCAAGAAATGGAGCGATAAAAGGATCATGTTTTTAGATGGCTACTGCCACCGAGTGGTGTATTATAGGTATTGCTGGGAGTGTTTACATCGCGTCTTCAGAATCAGAATCAGAAACACTTTAATAATCCCAGGGGAGAGATGAAGATTTTCAACACAACCCCATTGAAGATTAGAAAAACATCACAGGAAGACAGAACAGGTTCGCTGACGGGTCTGTCAACTTCTGGCCGCCCTTACAAAAAAGGGGAGAAACAGGTAAATGCGGGGGGATGGTGAGAATGTTTTTATTATTTTTTTAAATCAGTCTAAGTCCAGGCCCCTGAAGAGGGAGGTCCAGACTGAGGCCAAGGAAGAAAACAAACTCCTAGCCATAGCATACATAAGCATGTGTGTAAGAGGGAAACATCAAAGAAAAGAAAGGACATTAAAGGCATTAAAAGAGCACAGTTGATGCAACCAGCCATTTCTACACACAGCCCAAAAAAGTAAAACAACAACAAAAACAACAAAAAAACATATACACTGTGGTGGCCTCTGCGTTGTTCCATGCCATTGTCTGCTGGGTTGGGGGGAGCATGGCCAGAGACAGGAGCAGACCCATCAAAGCAACCAAGAGAGCCGACTCCCCCCTCGGCCGCCCACCAACTCTTATTGGCAACATTCATTTTACGTGACATTAAACACATTTGTATTTACTAAAATGTACTGAGCAAAAAGACTTGTTTGTATGTTAATATGATAATAACTTGACCACACGTTCATTTATGTGCAAGCATATTGCAAATCACATTATAAGCAACAGAACCAATGTTGGAATAGAGACAGCATTGATGCCACTAATGAGTTAATCGAACGCAGTAGTAAAATAAGGACAGATCACAGTCAACGTTGTGCATTTACAGAAGTGGTCCCCAAAACTACGGAATCCAACAGGACCCAAAGGTTGATCCAAGTAAAAAAAAAAAATGTTTTAATTATTTATTTGTATTTATTTTTTTAAACCTGTCCTTGCTAGCTGCATAGGCAAATCATATTGTTGACATACTTTTCCATATCTGTTGTACATATTTACTTTACAATAGAGGAGTGTTGGATAGACTACTTCTTTGGTTGCTTTATTTGTATTTGACTTAAGGGAACGTTTCGATATATTTAGTGTTTAATGCAGCCGGCCGGATTGTAGCAGGAAGGGGATAGAAAGAAGAAGAACAAAGAGAAGACAGAGGGGGAAATTGCGAGGACAAGACCAAAAAACATTATAATAATAAATACAAAAAACAAATTATATACATATACACACACACACACAGGTGTATATATATATATATATATATATAAATACTAAATATATATATATATAAATACTAAATACTTTTTTGCCCCACCATATATATATATATATATATATATATATATATATAGTCACCGATTGTGCAAGTTCTCCCACTTAAAATGATGACAGAGGTCTGTAATTTTCATTATAGGTACAGAGACAGAATGTGAACAAAAAAAAACAAAACAGGAATTCACATTGTAGGAATTTTAAAGAATTTATTTGTAAATTATGGTGGAAAATAAGTATTTGGTCAACCATTCAAAGCTCTCACAGATGGAAGGAGGTTTTGGCTCAAAATCTCACGATACATGGCCCCATTCAATCTTTCCTTAACACGGATCAATCGTCCTGTCCCCTTAGCAGAAATAACAGCCCCAAAGCATGATGTTTCCACCCCCATGCTTCACAGTAGGTATGGTGTTCTTGGGATGCAACCCAGTATTCTTTTTCCTCCAAACACGACAAGTTGAGTTTATATATACGGGCACTCCGGCTACCTCCCACCTCCAAAGACATGCACCCGGGGATAGGTTGACCTATACAAATAAATTGTCTGGCCCCAAATGCTTTTAACCCAATGGAGCCCCCAAGTCAAAAACTTTGAGGAACCCCTGACATCACGTTGGATAACATTGCTGGATGCTGTGTTATGAGGCTTCAAATGCGGCTACTGACAACTTGGTGGAGTTATTAAAAATAAAAAGCAGGATGTTGCCTCTGTGAATGCGAATGCTTTTGGATCCAGAGCTAATTTGTAAGTGTGCTTGAGAAAATTTCACATCTGATAATACATATATGATTCACACCAATATGTAAATGTATAAAATGTAACATATTCTGAGGGGTCGCGTTCCAAAAGCTACCCTAGCTTTGGAAAAAAAATAATACAGTCAGCCCCCTGTCTTTGCTGAAAGCCAATGTTTGGGTAGACTAAGAAGGATCTTGATATGACATATTAAGTGTGCAAAATCTGCAAAATGAAAATCGAGTACTTTGGGAACACTTCAAATGCCCGAGCCCATCACCCGGAGCTGTGGAACATCTGCTGCTATCAACTCCTGACCAACGCACACTCCATCACTTCACTAAACTCGCAGCCAGCTCTGAACGGGCTAAACGGTTAACTAAATCCTAAAGCCTGTTTCAGTTCGTGTTAGATTTTGCAAAGGAAGCAAAAAATTGATGTTACCTATCCGTCAAAAGTCTACCTATGTATTTTTTTGCAATTTTACAATCACTTTATTGAACATAACTAGTTTATAATATACAGCAAGTAAAAAAAACATCTCTCAGAGCTGTGCGATATGGACAAAAATATATATACGGACATCATAATTTTGTATTTTTCTTTAAATAATATGTACATGGACATTAAAAATGAATGCCAATTTATTTTAAATGTTCTCCTTTTATAAGGTAATTGATGAGGTCATGCATACTCCAGTGCGACTGATTGACTATTTGAAGAGGCACCAAGCAGTGTGGGTGGGGAGTGTTTCCACAGAGTGTTTCCACAGCTGCCAGTCTGAGATGCGGGTGTCAGGGACAGGCACAGAAGGAGATTTTTACAACAAAGTTCTAAAGCAGTGGTTTCTTAACCTTGTTGGAGGTACCGAACCCCGTTAGTTTCATATGCAAATTCACCGAACCTTTCTTAATGAAAAATACAATGGTTTTTTTTTCAAATTCAAGACAAAGTTATGTGTTTTTGGTAACACTTTAGTATGGAAAACATATTTTAAGTAACAAAGACTTAATTTAGAGTTATTTGGTTAGGGTTAGGTTTAGAGGGTTAGGATTATAATGAGGCCATGCCGAATAAGGCATTAATAAGTACTTAATAATGACTAGTTAAGAGCCAATATGTTACTAATTTCCATGTTAATAAGTATGGAGACAGAACCCTGACATTATTAGTTGGCATTGAAAATAAGATTTGGCATTGTAATTACCATTTTTGGCATTGAAAATGCCAAATTTTATTTTCGCTGCCAAAAATCGTAATTATAATGCCAAATCTTATTTGGCATTGTAATTACGATTTTTGGCTTTGAAAATAAAATTTGGCATTATAACTACTATTTTTGGCAGCAAAAATAAAATTAGGAATTTTCGCTGCCAAAAATCGTAATTATAATGCCAAATTTTATTTTTAATGCCAAAAATCGTAATTACAATGCCAAATAAAATTTGGCATTATAATTACGATTTTTGGCAGCGAAAATAAAATTTGGCATTTTCGCTGCCAAAAATCGTAATTATAGTGGCAAATTTTATTTTCAATGCCAAAAATCGTAATTACAATGCAACATTGTATTTTCAATGCCAACTATTAATGTCAGGGTTCTTTCTCCATACATATTTTACAATCAAGTGAAATGCAACAAAAATTGCAACAAACACAGCGAAATATGAATATGAAAAAAAAATACAATCTGATATATTTGATATATCACTAAGCTTTAGAACAGTGGTTCTTAACCTGGGTTTGATCGAACCCTAAGGGTTCGGTGAGTCGGCCTCAGGGGTTCGGCAGGGGTCAAAACACACCCGATTCATCGTGTCAATAAAAACTTCTACCTATTGGCGTATTACGGATACGGCAACAGCAGAAGTCACACTGATTTGCAGGTGTGTAATTTGTTGTGAGTTTATGCACTGTGTCGGTTTTGTTCTTTGAACAAGGTGATGTTCAGACAGGGTTCATTTTGTGCACCTGTTAAAACATGGTAACACTTTAGTATGGGGGACATATTCACCATTAATTAGTTGCTTATTTATTTACGATTTTTGGCAGCGAAAATAATATTTGGCATTTTCGCTGCCAAAAATCGTAATTACAATACCAAATTTTATTTTAAATGCCAACAAATTACACACCTGGAAATATGTGTGACTTCTGCTGTTGCCGTATCCGTAATACGCCGATTGGTAGAAGTTTTTATTGACACGATGAATCGGGTGTGTTTTGACCACCGCCGAACCCCCAAGGCCGACTCACCGAACCCCTAGGGTTCGATCGAACCCAGGTTAAAAACCACTGTTCTAAAGCTTAGTGATATATCAAATATATCAGATTGTATTTTTTTTTTGTGTGCTACCCTTCACATTCATATTTCGCTGTGTTTGTTGCAATTATTGTTGCATTTCACTTGATTGTAAAATACGTCGATGGAAAGGGGGCGTGATGTTCATATGTTGTCAATATTCAGTGTTTTATCATTCATAGTTATTATTGTAAATTCCACATTCTTAATTTTAATGTACATTAAAATGTCGGTGAGGTTTACTTGAGACATATTGCCATCATAGTGGCAATATGCACGTATCTCTTATGTTTGACTGCCATCTACTGGTCACACTTATCATTACACCATATACCAAATAAAATAGCTTTGACCAAACTTATTACTTACATCAGGCGTACCAGGTTATATCGAGTTTTGAATAAACAAAAAATTATTATAAGTGTGCCTTATAGTCCGGAAAATACTGAAAGTTTTATTTTTTGATTTTTATCAAGGTGTTGAATAAGTATCGAGAATTGTGGAAATTCACAAGTACCTGTATCGACAACGGACATTCTGGTGTCGTGACAATTCTACAGTGTACTGCAATTTTTTTCAACCGCTGTGCCGTGGCACACTAGTGTGCCGTGAGATACAGTCTAGTGTACCTTGGGAGATTATCTAATTGTATCTATTTGGGTTAAAAATATTGTTTGCAAAACAGTGATTATAGTCTGCAAAATATGTGTTTTTGTTGAGTGTCGGTGCTGTCTAGAGCTCGACAGAGTAACCATGTAATACTCTTCCATATCAGTAGGTGGCAGACGGTAGCTAATGGCTTTGTAGATGTCGGAAACAGTGGAAGGCCGCGTGCAGGAGAAAAGGTGTCTAATGCTTAAACCAAAAATAAACAAAAGGTGAGTGCCCCTTAAAAAAAGTCATTGGCGCTTAGGGAAGTCTACGCAGAACGAAACTCAAACTGAACTGACTACAAAGCAAACAAAAACCGAATGCTGGACGACAGCAAAGATTTATGTGGAGCAAAGACGGCGTACACAATCTACATCCGAACATGACATGACAATCAACAATGTCCCCACACAGAAGGATTATAACAACTGAAATATTTTTGATTGTTAAAACAAAGTAGATGCGGGAAATTTCGCTCAAACCTACTCAGTGGCCTAGTGGTTAGAATGTCCGCCCTGAGATCGGTAGGTTGTGAGTTCAAACCCCGGCTGAGTTATACCAAAATTAAAGCAACCCTGCATCTCCAATTCAATCCCACAATGGTGCAAATGTGCATCCCAGCATCCTGTTCTTTGCCTGAACAAGCTTTCCCCCGAACCCCCCGTCATGGGGCAGAGCCTTTGTCAGCCAAGCGAGTTGAGAATACACAATCCTTCTTGGCAGGGATCTGGAAAGCGAAGGGATGACAGGTGACGAGGGGTTCTCCCAGCTGTCTAAGACCCAGCCTCGTCCCAGCACACTGGTTCATACTAATGACCGGCGGATCTCCTCTGGCTCCCGTGGGACAACATCTGCTGCCATCCCCAGCTCGTCGTCAAGCTTTGAAGGGAGGGGGGCGGGGGGAACAATCGACCTGGCTGCTCTCCCACCTCGCCAAGGATGGGGACGGGCGGCCTTGTTGTGCCAGCATGGCAACTAAGCCTGCTGAAGCCCAGTCCAGCCAATTACTCCCTCCCAATGCCAAGCTGCCGCTCTAATAGAGGAGCTGGGGAGCTCACAGAGTCGGGTTTGCAGGTAAAACTTCCACCGCACAAAATGAGGCGAGAAAGCTTACTTTCTCTGCAAACTAAAAACAATTTACTTTGAGAGTCCTTGTACGGGCAGCCCCCACGGTCAGGTTTAACCTTTCGCACTACTTGCAAGAGAGAGAAAGCGCTTTGCAGGGAAAGCGTTGAAGATGTTTTTTTTTTTTTTTCCACGCGAGAGTGTGCTTAACTCGTCATTCCGTCCACGTTCGCGCCGTTCAGATAAGCAGCGGCGCCTCCAGTGAGCCGACGACTGTATACTTCAGCGCTGATGATTCCGTAGGGCGATTCTTGCGCTGCACGTAATTGAGAGATGCACTTCAGATTTCGCCAAAAAGAATCGATAGGCCGAGCGTGTGCAGGCGGGGACGGGATGAGGGTCGGAATAAACAGAGCCGCTGTAAACAGCCCCGGAGATATACGCTTGAAATATGCATCGTTTCAGTTTGCATTCCCCCCCCCAAAGCTCAGGAAGTGAATGAAGAACAACAGGACACTTAGTCCTAGTGTTGTCCCGATACCAATATTTTGGAACCAGTACCGATACCAAAATGATTTCAATACTTTTGGTTACTTTTCTTTTTTGTTTTTTTTGTCCTGTCCAGCTTCTCAGGCAAATCATACAGTTGATGTAGGTGCCCATTCAGATTTATTTTTGTCACAACTTGGCTTGGACATGGATTGTTTCTTCGATGCAGATGAGGATCAGCACAAGCGAGACGTGGACGTGAGTACATGATATTTATTTAATAAACAGACAAACAACAAAAAGCGCTCACCATGGAGGTACAAAACTTGGCTACACAGTACAAACGTGAAACAAAAACACCTGCTCGATGGCATGAAATGATGGACATAAACTAAAGGACTTTGCACAAAAACAATTGGCTATGAACTATAAACAAAGACTTACTTGGACAAAATGAACAGCGTGGCAAGGCATGAAGCAGATAAACGAGGGCGTGAAGGAGGTGCAGCATGGGTAGGGTGTGTGCGAGTGTGAAGATCCCAGAATGAAGACAAGAAAAAGAGTGACTTAAGTAGCCGTGAGCATTAGTGAAAACAGGTGTGAGGCTGAGAACAAGGACGTGACATGACAGGTGAAAACTAATGAGTTGGCATGGCGACGAAAACAAACCAGGAAGTGCCAAGACAGAACTAAAATGTCCAAAAAACTAAACATAACCTGACCGAAACCAAAACATAAACTTACAGGCATGACAACTTTACAAAAGAGAAGTGTAGGATACTTCTCTTGTTGCCTTATTTGAATTTGACTTTATTAAATGTATTTATATTATCATTTGGTGTAGCCGGGCCGGAGCAGGAGGGGATAGAAAGAGAAAAAAAAAGGAAGACAGAGGGGGAAATTGTGGGGATAAGAGGGGGATTAGACAGAGAGACAAAAACATAAACAGAAAATACAACAACAACAACAATAGAACAACACCAGCACATACAATATGTACAAATATGATCGTAAAAGTGATAGCAAATAAGCAGTTAGCGAAATAAATACTAAAATAGTAATGACAATGAGCATTTTTACACTAAAACTAGAGCAATACAAATACCAATAGAAAAAGCGCGATTGATCATGAACAAAACCAATAGTTCACCTCTATCATCAACAATACAGTTGTTCAAATGCATCAATACGTATACATAATGATAGCTAGAAAGATAATAATAAAAAATAAATAAATGACATTTTAAAAATAAGGAATACCTAAAAATGAAAGGGAAGAGAGAGAGGCAACCTATATTAATCTTGTAGATTGTTATAGTATATGTGTGACTTTTCTAAATGAAGGGGACCACCAAAAAATTGCATTTTCGGCTTCAACAAAAAAAAATCTTACGTTACATTAAACAAATGCTTCATCCATCCATCCATCTTCTTCCGCTTATCCGAGGCCGGGTTGCGGGGGCAGCAGCCTAAGCAGGGAAGCCCAGCCTTCCCTCTCCTCAGCCACTTCGTCTAAACAAAACAAGCGTGCTTATAGCACGGGAAAGCTAACAGAGTTGCAACCAAAGAAAAGCAAAGCACATGAACCGGGCAAAGCTTAGCTCAGGAATAGAAAATAGAAAAGGTCGTTGTGACTTGTTGCACAGAAGCAAACAAAAACACCTGGCCGAGTGAGGCCAGAGGATGAACTAAATAGCTCTCTGATTAGTGCCCGGGAACAGGTGAGTGTCCCGGCCACTAATCAGAGGCAGGTGAAAATAATCAGCACCCGTGACAACCGAGAAACACAAAACAGGGGTGCTGAAACCGAACTTAAACAACAAGGCTAAGCCACAGCATCTCAAATGTTCTCTTTTTTTTTGTAAACTGAATTTAAAAGGAAAAACATGAAAACAATTTTTTTTTGACTTTTTATTGATGTAAAACGTAAATAAACACACTTTTGAATTTTGATTAATCACGATTACTCACAATAAATTCCAGCATCATTGAAATCAACTTTTAAAAAGAAAAAGACTATTTTTGACACACATTAAATTCTTTGTCAGAATATCATCGAGGAACATTTTTTAAACGTTTAATTGAATTCATGTAATCCATCCATCCATCCATTTTCTAACGCTTGTCCCTTTTGGGATGTAATTTATTGGTAAAAATACAAATGCAAACAGTTCAATCTAATTACTATCAGGGTGTATTTAGAAGTGAACCCACCCAAGTGTATATGCTTGCCTTTAAATAGACCCCCCCTTTTAGACCAGTTGATCTGCCATCTCTCTTTTCTGCTCCGCCCCCCTCTCCTGCGTGGAGAGGTTATTAGGTGACCACAGATGACGCGCTAGCTGTTCAAAGTCAGCACCCAGGGTGGACCACTCATCTGTGCATCAGTTGAGGACGTCTCTTCGATGCTGACCTGTTTCCACTCAAGATGATCCCCTGCTGGCCCCACCATGGACTGGACTCTCACACTATTAACTTGATCCACTCGACATCCATTGCACCGGTCTTGCCCTGATGTGGGATCTGAGCCGAGGATGTCATTGTGGCTTGTGCAGGCAGCCCTTTGAGACATTTCTGATTGAGGGCTATATAAATAAACTTTGATTGATTGATTGATTGATTGAAGTGAAATTTGCCAGTGAGATCATTCAGAGTCTTTTCACTCATCTTTGCACTGACGCATACATTGACCTGGAAACAACCCATGCCACCTTTCAGGTAAAAGATCGGTTGTTAAGGTGAAGAAGCATGTAGGGCGGTCCAAATAAATGATGCATTTAACATGTGTTCGTACATGATTAATGCGATAATGTTTTGTGAACAATGGCATGACTTAGTGCGTTACCTTTGACAGCGCTAATGGAAATCAATTGTTGTTATCTGATGTGACACGACTTAGACTTTGACAATCTGTTATGATCCACAAGGGAAATTTTTCCACACAGTAGCTCAGTTACAAAGGATGGAAAGGATCGTGCACACAAGGGCACGAAAAGAAGGCCAAAACAAAAAGGTATAAAGTAGACCACAAATGTACCATAGTAGCAATATAAAATATAATAACAGTTGACCCTAGAGTCATATAACTTGGTACGTGACACTTGTAAACTGTTAGCATGCAAACGTTAGCATGCTAACATTAAAGTGCTGACTTATTTTCCTAAATGTGTTCTTTGTTCTTTAATTCCATAGCCATACACCTTAGAGCAGTGGTTCTTAACCTTTTTTCAGTGATGTACCCCCTGTGAACATTTTTTTAATTCAGGTACCCCCGAATCAGAGCAAAGCATTTTTGGTTGGAAAAAAAGAGATAAAGAAGTCAAATACAGCACTATGTCATCAGTTTCTAATTTATTAAATTGTATAACAGTGCAAAAATATTGCTCATTTGTAGTGGTCTTTCTCGAACTATTTGGTAAAAACGATATACAAATAAGTGAAGTGTATTATATTTATATAGCGCTTTTCTCTAGTGACTCAAAGCACTTAACATAGTGAAACCCAATATCTAAGCTACATTTAGAACCAGTGTAGGCGGCACTGGGAGCAGGTGGGTAAAGTGTCTTGCCCAAGGACACAACAGCAGTGACTAGGGGGGCGGAAGCCGGAATCGAACCTGCAACCCTGAAGTTGCTGGCACGACCACTCTACCAACCGAACTATACCGCCCATAAACAACTAAAAACGTGTTGAAAAATAAACAAATGATTCAATTATAAATAAAGACTTCTACACATAGAAGTAATCATCAACTTAAAGTGCCCTCTTTGGGGATAGTAATAGAGATCCATCTGGATTTATGAACTTAATTCTAAACATTTCTTCACAAAAAAATAAATCTTTAACATCAATATTTATGGAACATGTCTACAAAAAATATAGCTGTCAACACCGAACATTGCATTGTTGTATTTTTTTCCCCCACAGTTTATGAACTTTCATTCATATTTTGTTGAAGTATTATTCAATAACTATGTTTATAAAGGATTTTTGAATTGTTGCTATTTTTAGAATATGTTTTTAAAATTTCACGCACCCCTTGGCATACCTTCAAGTACCCCTAAGGGTACACGTACCCCCATTTGAGAACCACTGCCTTAGAGTCATATAACTTGGTATGTGACACATGCTAAATATTATCATGCTAACATGCTAACATTAGCATACTAAATGTTTGAGCTAGTTTTGCAACCAATTAAGCCAGAGTCATATAACTGGGTATGTGACACTTGTTACCTGTTAGCATGCAAACAATAGCATGCTCGCAAGCTAACTTAACTATGCAATTTTTTTTAATCGAGTTGTAATCTTTTATTTTCGATGTCCGCAGCCATACCACGAATTGATAAACGTGGACCCCGACTTAAACAAGTTGAAAAACATATTCGGGTGTTACCATTTAGTAGTCAATTGTATGGAATATGTACTTTACTGTGCAATCTACTAATAAAATCAATCAATCAATCAATCAATACACCTCTGAGTCATTGAACTTGGTATATGAAACATGCTGACTGTTATAATGCTATCGTTAGCACACATGCTAAGTGTTGTACGGCGGCTTCCATCGGCCCCCGGACAGAAGTCCACGGCACAGATAGCAGGTCCATCAAAATGTTCTAGTATTATTATTAAGGAGGGGGGACTGGCCTGCGGGCCCGCCGTGGAACAGGGTGTTGCCAGGACCGGCCTCGAAGACAGCGACAGGTGCGTAGATGGCCCAGGTGGGCCTTGGTATCTACTCACCTGTCACCTTCATTAACAACAGCCGCAATGAGACGAGTAAGTGGAGTTGGAGGGGCTGCTGAGTGGACGCAGGAGAGAAAGAAAGTTTGCTGGAGAGCAAAAGACTTTGCACTATTATATGAAAATAAAACAGTGTTATACCCGGAGTTCCTGGCTCTCCTGGCAGTGTGCGTTGGTCTGAAGAACCCACTAGAGGGCAAACTCTACAATTATATTATATTATTATACAATATATACAATGCATAACAAATCCCAATTACCATGTACATTACTTTATTATATGTAATAGCTGTAACAAAAACAAAGGGCAGCATAAAATGAAGAGTAGATCCAACATAGTATATACATTATAAACAAAGAGAGGTAGCTATCATTAACAACGAGACAGACATGTCACTGTGTGAAAGCGCACAATGCATTACATATGTAGAATTATTCTATAACCTATAAAATATTCCTTATTGTTGATAATATATTTATTTATAATTTTCAAAACACATTTATGACGTTTGATCACATGCTTTCCCTGCCTTACAGTGAGCCGTTCATTACCAAAGTACAATGGCTTGCTTTAGAAATGCTTGACATGCTTTTCCATTGAATCGTTAAATAAATAAATAAATAAATAACTACAATACAATACAGCAGCAGCAACAACCACAAAAGAAAGTGACAGCTCCTGGACTAATCTCTTTTTCTCCAACTTTACAAAACAATTTGTACGCGTCCACGGCGCTGGCTTTCATCAAACAATGTGTTATCAGACAGAAAAACAAGAGAAAATCAATAATAGGACCTGTGGCCATATATAATTTGCAGGGCCAGCACCTGCCTGCCAACTAAATTCATTTTTTTTTCTCTCTCTCCTCCCACTCCTTTCACCCATGTTGCATTCAAGGATATTGAACAGTTTTGGAGCTCGGTGGCCATTTTCTCCGAATGTGGGTCGCGGATTAGCTGAAGTGATGTAAAGCTGTGTGGGTGCACAAAGGAATATAAAAAACCTGGACATACCCTTCAGTGTGTCACTTGCAAAATGCTCAGTTGGGACCTGCCAGAACACACTGGAGGGGATACATACAGTATGGTATGCATTCCGTGTACATATTTCTCAAAGCATGCATCAAATGTGTGTGTGTGGTGTGTGGGCGTGTGTGTTCTTGTATTTCTACCCTTCTTGAGACATCATCAAGGAAAATAACCTTCCATATGAGGACCGGTGAACAAGTCCCAATTTGCAAAACCATTGCATCTATTAGAAAGCCAAATAATAGAGTCTGTGAACATTGGTCCAAAGTCAGGATTTTTTTGTTGATTTAATGTACATACAGGAGTAAAAATTGACAGGTGCATAGGCAGCAATATATGATAAAACAAGACGGCAGCTAAAGAAGGACTTCCCTATTCATCCCCGAAAAAACCCACATGATTTTACGACTTCTGGCGCTGACGTAAGACAACTCGCGTCCCGTATGTGACCATAGGATGAACAAATACACTACGGTACTAAGACTATAGTGGCCATTAACAGTTAGCTTCTACAGCTGGGTTGCCCAATGTGCGGCACAGGCGCGATCCGTGGTCCAAACTCGCTTGTCATCGGCCTTAAGCACTTACAGAAAACACAAAATTGAGATCTCATTTGCACCCCTGGTGGCGAAATCTATCAAAATGAGAGTGGTACCAAAAAGGAGGGATTTTTCAAATTGACTGTGTGTCGGTTTTAAAAGTGCTCCCCCTCTGGTCAACTTATGAAACAACAAGTGTGTGTAAAAAATTGAAGTGCTCCCCCTCTGGCCAATATATATAATAACAAGTTTGTGTAAGAAATTGAAATGCAAAACCCCAAAATCCATCCATCCATCCATCCATCATCTTCCGCTTATCCGAGGTCGGGTCGCGGGGGCAGCAGCCTAAGCAGGGAAGCCCAGACTTCCCTATCTCCAGCCACTTCGTCTAGCTCTTCCCGGGGGATCCCGAGGCGTTCCCAGGCCAGCCGGGAGACATAGTCTTTCCAACGTGTCCTGGGTCTTCCCCGTGGCCTCCTACCAGCTGGACGTGCCCTAAACACATCCCTAGGGAGGCGTTCGGGTGGCATCCTGACCAGATGCCCGAACCACCTCATCTGGCTCCTCTCGATGTGGAGGAGCAGCGGCTTTACGTTGAGCTCCTCCCGGATGGCAGAGCTTCTCACCCTATCTCTAAGGGAGAGACCCGCCACCCGGCGGAGGAAACTCATTTCGGCCGCTTGTACCCGTGATCTTATCCTTTCGGTCATGACCCAAAGCTCATGACCATAGGTGAGGATGGGAACGTAGATCGACCGGTAAATTGAGAGCTTTGCCTTCCGGCTCAGCTCCTTCTTCACCACAACGGATCGATACAACGTCCGCATTACTGAAGACGCCGCACCGATCCGCCTGTCGATCTCACGATCCACTCTTCCCCCACTCGTGAACAAGACTCCTAGGTACTTGAACTCCTCCACTTGGGGCAGGGTCTCCTCCCCAACCCGGAGATGGCACTCCACCCTTTTCCGGGCGAGAACCATGGACTCGGACTTGGAGGTGCTGATTCTCATTCCGGTCGCTTCACACTCGGCTGCGAACCGATCCAATGAGAGCTGAAGATCCCGGCCAGATGAAGCCATCAGGACTACATCATCTGCAAAAAGCAGAGACCTAATCCCGTGGCCACCAAACCGGAACCCCTCAACGCCTTGACTGCGCCTAGAAATTCTGTCCATAAAAGTTATGAACAGAATCGGTGACAAAGGACAGCCTTGGCGGAGTCCAACCTTCACTGGAAACGTGTCCGACTTACTGCCAGCAATGCGGACCAAGCTCTGACACTGATCATACAGGGAGCGGACTGCCACAATAAGACATTCCGATACCCCATACTCTCTGAGCACTCCCCACAGGACTTCCCGAGGGACACGGTCGAATGCCTTCTCCAAGTCCACAAAGCACATGTAGACTGGTTGGGCAAACTCCCATGCACCCTCAAGAACCCTGCCGAGAGTATAGAGCTGGTCCACAGTTCCACGACCAGGACGAAAACCACACTGTTCCTCCTGAATCCGAGGTTCGACTATCCGGCGAAGCCTCCTCTCCAGTACACCAAATAAACCTTACCGGGAAGGCTGAGGAGTGTGATCCCACGATAGTTGGAACACACCCTCCGGTCCCCCTTCTTAAAGAGAGGGACCACCACCCCGGTCTGCCAATCCAGAGGTACCGCCCCCGATGTCCACGCGATGCTGCAGAGTCTTGTCAACCAAGACAGCCCCACAGCATCCAGAGCCTTAAGGAACTCCGGGCGGATCTCATCCACCCCCGGGGCCTTGCCGCCGAGGAGCTTTTTAACTACCTCAGCAACCTCAGCCCCAGAAATAGGAGAGTCCACTACAGATTCCCCAGGCACCGCTTCCTCAAAGAAAGACGTGTTGGTGGGATTGAGGAGGTCTTCGAAGTATTCCCTCCACCGATCCACAACATCCGCAGTCGAAGTCAGCAGAACACCATCCGCACCATACACGGTGTTGATAGTGCACTGCTTCCCCTTCCTGAGGGGAATTAATTTTAAAAATATGTATATAGAGACATACTGTGATAACTTGAAGAAAATGACGATTAAAAACCAATTGCAAACAAAACCAAAACATAATTATTTTAAAATTGTGTTTTTCTCACAATGTGTCGACTTTTTTCTTAAAAAACTGCAAACAAATTCTCATGTTCTTTCTGTTTCTGTAATATTGCAATATTTTCTGGTAAAATGATTACTTTTTAATGTAAAATGATTACTTTGTAATGCAAAATGGTGACATTAGTCATATAAAATTCTGACTTGTATCACAATATTGCCAATTGTTTATTGTTCTTGTAAAATAGTGACATATTTTAGTAAAATGATGACTTTTGTCATGACTTTGCAAAGCAAAATTCCAATTATTATTATTATTATTATTATTATTATTATTATATTAGCAACACTTCAAAGTTTTCTTATGAAAATGTGACTTTTGTCGATTAAAATTACGGTTATTTTCATAAAATGGCAAAAATGTTCAGCTTTTCTTGTAAAACTGCAACTAATATTGAGTAACATTTCAACTTGTATCATAATATTGCACAAATGTTCAATTTTTCTTGTAAAATGTTCACTTGCGTTGAGTATAATGACAACTTTTTGTTATATTACTGCCACAATTAAACATTTTTTTTGTGAAATCGTGACCTTTTTCTTGTGAAATTCCAACTCATGTTTCTCAACAATCTTTTTTATATTTGCATAGTATGTATATATATACATATTATTAATGTTGTATACACAGATCTTTAAACATCTAGAAAGGGTGGTCCTAACGATGTAGGCATTTTTCGGAGGTCTCAAGAATGTAAGAACTACAAAAATGTGTGTGTGTGTGTGGTTGGCAGGCAGCGGGGGCGTCTTGGCTGGCTGTAGAGCAGCTCCCCCTGAACCAGCTGGGTCCGCCTGTCCCTGTCCAAAGCACTCAGTGCAGACCACATGGTCTCGCCTCCACTCTGCATGGAATAGGCTATACTGAAAATGAAGTAACTGTTGGCAGGGATGGGTACTTTTCACATCCGAAACGGTACGGCAACACTTCTTGGTAGCTTGTGTGTATTGATTGACTGAGGGTAAACACGGATTGGGACCCAGAGGTTTGACGTTTGCACCATTAGGTGTGATTTTTTTTTTTTTTTTTTTAAATTGTGTGAGAAGATTTAAGAAAATGGTGAGTTGTTCAAGGAATTATGTCCAAGCAATTGGCAAAAACAAATGTGTCTCGTTGCAATCATCTAATGGCGAGTGGGCACAGCATAACAATTGAAACTGCCAGCATATAGAAGGGATTAATATTGCTATACTACAATTTTTAGATGTTTTTTTTTTTTTCTTAAAAGGCTCGTTTCTGTTTTTCAAGTTGTTAGATATTGCATTCATGGCTCTCTGAAGAGCGTGCTATTATGTTTGTTTTAGAATTTTTTTTTTTTAGAATTCAAATAACTAATCACTTGCAGCAGTTATAAATGGGAACCATTTTAAAATATGAATATAATAGCATCTGGGTTGTCTTTATATAGTAATAAATGGGTTGTACTTAGCGCTTGTCTACCTTCTACTCCATCAGGTGAGACTTTAACCCAATGCTTTGAAAGTGAGACCATTATTTTGAATTTATACCTCACCTAAAAAAATGTGGTACAAAAAAGTGTGACCAGTAGATGGCAGTCAAACATAAGAGATATGTGTAGACAGCACTATGATTGCAATATGTCTGAAGTAAACAACACCAACATGTTAAAGGGGAACATCATCACCAGACCTATGTAAGCGTCAATATATACCTTGATGTTGCAGAAAAAAGACCTTATCTTTTCTTAACCGATTTCCAAACTCTAGAAGGGTGAATTTGGCGAGTTAAAAGCCTTTCAATTGTTCGCTGTCGGAGCGATGACCTTTCACCCGTGACGTTACAATGGGAAGCAATCCACCATTTTCTCAAACACATTACACACACAAGTCAAATCAGCTCTGTTATTTTCCGTTTTTTCGACTGTTTTCCGTACCTTGGAGACAACATGCCTTGTCGGTGTGTTGTCGGAGGGTGTGACAACACGATCAGGGACGGATTCAAGTTGTCTTATGTGGAGTGTGCATCGATTAGCACGGCATGCTAATCGATGCTAACATGGCAGAAATGGCAAGAATGTGTGGAGATCCTGTGACACTCAAAGCAGATGCATTTCCAACGATAAAGTCAACACAATCATAAAGGTGAGTTTTGTTGATGTTATTGACTTATGTGCTAATCAGACATATTTGGTTGCGGCATGACTGCTAGCTAATCGATGCTAACATGCTATTTAGGCTAGCTGTATGTACGTTTGTAGCTATATTTGCATCCAGCCTTTCCCTCCACCCACATTTAATGCCGAACAAACACTTACCAATCGACAGATTTAAGTTGCTCCAGTGGTCAAAAGATGCAATCGTTGGTTAGAAGGCGATCGCCGAATAGCTTCAATAGCTATTCGCTCAATAGCTTCAGTTTCTTCTTCAATTTCATTTTCGCTATCTGCCTCCACACTCCAACCATCCGTTTCAATACATGCGTAATCCGTTGAATCGCTTAAGCCGCTGAAATCCGAGTTATTATGCTATACCTTTCTGTGCTATCCACCATGTTTGTTTGTATTGGCGTCACTATGTGTCGTCACAGGAAAATGGACGGGTGGATTTACAGATAGTGAAAATCGGGCACTTTAAAGCCTTTTTTTCGGGATATTCCGAGATGGGTAAAATTTAAAAAAAAACTTCGAAAAATAAAATAAGCCACTGATTTTTATTGGTTTTAACCCTTCTGAAATTGTGATGATGTTCCCCTTTAAATGCTCCATTGAAAATATAGAACATTACACACGACACTCAGAAATCTCCTAAAATCTTTTAGTACGACTTTGGTAAGCTATGGAGCCACACCGCTTGAAGGATTGTCAGCGCATTAAACATGCGAGTATTATTATGGTGTGTGTATGAGGTAAGACATATTTAACTGGCGTTTTTTTTCGCAATATTATGCAAAAGTAACTTTTCTTACCTTCTGGTACCTGCTGATCTGTATTTGGTATCTGCATGAATCATGAAAATTTGATAAGGTTCTTCTTTTTCTCTATCTTCTTGATATGGGACATTCATCCTCCGCTGTTGCCATCTCTAATATAAAGTAGGGTAAAGTTCTTACTTATATCTGTCAGTAAAATCGCCACATGCTGTATAACGTACCGGTGTAGTGAGTTTATATTATTCACCCAAGGAACTTTAGTTATTAGAGTTCCGGTCGTAACAACCACGTAAATAAGACCGCCCACAAAACGGAGCATAGGGAAACGACTGTCAGAAAGTGGCTTGAAGATGATCTGTAAAACATAGTCCATGCAACATTTTGACCAAAGAAGCACCATTACATGTTATGTTGACCAAAAGGAAGTGTTTTACATTTAGAAATAAATGATAATAATATTAAATCCTTTAATGCGCCCTATAATCCGGTGCGCCAAATATATGAAAACAGATTAAAAAATAGACCGTTCATCGGCGGTGCGCCTTATATCCCGGTGCGCCCTATGGTCCAGAAAATACGATAGTCGCCCTTTCACCACCAAGGTACAACCGACATCAAAGACATGCACAGTTAGGCTACATTTGAACCAGAATTTCGGAAGACGTGTTTTCACGCGCTATAATCCGAATGACTATCAGCATAAACCATCTGTTTCTATCGATCCGAACTTGTGTAATCGGATCAGAATAATCCGGATTCGGTGTTTACATGAGGCTTTTTAATTCTGGTTGGGCTTTAAATACGATTAAATGTGTCCATGCGTACATAGCTATTGTCATTTTGGATGAGGGGCCGCATGGAGGTAAATATCTGCACACGCGGGCCGGACTATTAAAATCATGGTATTAAAACTAAAAAATAAAGACAACTTCAGATTGTTTCCTTTGTCTTGCTTTGGCCAAAAATAGAACAAACACATTCTGAAAATGTTACAATAAAAATATAGAAACAAATTAGATCCATGAAGAAAATAAGAAAGCGAATGGATGGTTATAACCGAATAAACGTACATATGCATAAAAAACTGTTTTCCTTTGTATTATTTTATTTTTAATGAATTAACATTTATGGCAACTTTTTTTTTCCAAAACACTATACAGAATGTGAGATATAACAGGATAATGCATACATTTATCATTTGTTTTCAAAACGGTTACAAAAAGTGGGACCCCAAAAAGTTACTGTGGAACCCCATTTTTATCATTTTGATGGCATTTTGAAAATTCTCAGCGCCAACACTGATGGAGTATCGGTGCGTGCAAAACAGCAGCAGGTGGCTGTGGCCTGTGGGCTTGTTCTAATAATAATCAAATATCATCCTGGGGGCCGCGGCCTTCACTTTGACACCATCGGCTTAGTATAGACTGACATATATTGAATTGGTTTTGGCATCTTTCATGTGCTAAATGTATCAAACTTGCCCAAAAACAAAAACATAATATGTGTTAGGAATCCAAAATACAGTAAAATAAAGTGAAGTGATTTTTTTACATAGTGAAACCCAATATCTAAGTTACATTTAAGCCAGTGTGGGTGGCATTGGGAGAAAGTGGGTAAAGTGTCTTGCCCAAGGACACGACGGCAGTGACTATGATGGCGGAACTGGTGCTCGAACCTGGAACGCTCAAGTTGCTGGCACGGGAGCAGTGAGCGATACCGCCCAAAAAGGGGACGTTTTTGGAAAAGAATTACACAAGAAAGTACCAAAACTGCAACATATAGTGTCGACTATATAGTACAATACAATTAAACATTTTAAGAATAAATTATAAAATACAAACATGTAGAGTAAAGGTGTATTTAGACAATGAGAACTACATTTTTTTCTGTATGTGATATGAGAATAAGGTTAAATAAAATACAATTAAAATAGAATAATGTGGAAATCAGACACAATCTAAAGTGTAGTAACTGGAAATCTCATGTAAAAAATATACAACATAAAGTAACAAGAAACACCTCAATAATGAATAAAGTAAAACATGTTCTAGACCATGGGTGTCAAACTCTGGGCCTCGGGCCAAATCTGGCCCGCCGTGTAATTTAATTTGGCCCTTGAGGCAATATCAATTTAGCATTAGAGGTGGCCCGCCGGTGTTTTACAGCGTCAGTACCGCTGTAACACCGCAATCACCGCTAATACTCATACTTGCCAACCCTCCCAATTTTCCCGAAAATCTCCAGGGGCAACCATTCTCCCGAATTTCTATCGATTTCCACCTGGACAACTATATTGGGGGCATGCATTTAAGGCACTGCCTTAAGCGTTCTCTACAACCTGTTGTCACGTCCGCTTTTCCTCCATACTAACAGCGAGTCACATAATATTTGTGGCTTTTACACACACACACACAAGTGAATGCAAGGCGTACTTGGTCAACAGCCATACAGGTCACACTGAGGGGTGACCGTATAAACAACTTTAGCACTGTTACAAATATGCGCCACATTGTGAACCCACACCGAACAAGAATGACAAACACATTTCGGGTGAACATCCGCACCGTAACACAACAGAACAAATACCCAGAACCCCTTGCAGCAGTAACTCTTCCGGGAAACTTCCAGCAAACTGACCAATAATTAACGTTTTATTCATGCATTTTCTCTTGCTACTTCAAGGCTTGAATGTTTGGTTCATTCATTATTGTTATTTTATTTTCAAATGTATTATTAGCTTATGGAAAACATTTGATATTTACCTCAGAAGATTGCAAATAGAAAAGAAGGCATTACATTTTAATCAAAATTTTATTTGATATGCAATTGATATTTTTTTAAATTATTATTATTATTATTTGAAACTGGATTTTGCATGTCACTAAAGTCATATAAGCCTTGGTTGTTCAATATTTAATGCAAAACTTGTTTGGGTCCCTATTAAAAGGTTAATTTGTTCAACCTTGGCCCCCGGCTTTGTTTCGTTTAAAGTTTTGGCCCACTCTGTATTTGAATTTGACACCCCTGTTCTAGACCAAAAATCACTTCATATTCTCTACTGCTCGCTAGTGTTACCATATCTGAGTTATTGTGCAGAAATATGGTGAAACAACTACAAAAGTACACTTCATTCATTAATCGTGTTACAAAAAAGATCAGTTAGAATAATACATAATGTTGGATATAGAGAACATACAAACCCTTTATTTATTTAATCAAAAATACTGAAATTCCACGACATACATAGTGAATTTTCAAACAGCTAAAATTATACACAAAGCAAACTATAACCTGCTACCCAAGAATATACAACACTTCTTCCAGAAAAATGTAATTCAAAACCTTTTTATGCACATACACCACTTAAGACCTTCATTATATCTGTATGTGGAATGAAATTATGGAATAGACTAAGAAAAGCAATCAAACAATGTACTAATATGATCCACTTCAAGAAACTCTTCAAACTTAATCTTTAACAAAGTGCAAAGAAGAAGAACCATGATAAACATTCTGAATTTATTTCATCCAAAATAACCTTACCCATCATATGAAATTCAACTTACTTTACAAATTATGTATTTTTTTATTTTTATTGTGATTACTTATATTGTGAATAAATTGAGAACAGGAAGTGAACAAAAGTTTTAGCAACTGCTATTTAAAAGAAAAAGGAGTAGGGATTAAATAAACTCTGCTTCTTCCTACTCATTTTCGAACATGTTGAAATGACAAACTGGAAATTGTGATGTATCATGTTGTATGCTTGCATGTTCGAAATAAACTCAAACTCAACTCAACTCAACTACTTTACTGCTGAGAGAGGTTGGCAAGCACTGTTTTATCCTACTAATTCCCTTCTGCCTCATTTTGTCCACCAAATGTTTTATGCTGTGCATGAATGCACAAAAGGTGAGCTTTGTTGATTTTATTGATTCGCCCGGAGTGCTTATCAGGCATATTTAGCCAATCCATGATTGCAAGCTAATAGATGCTAACATGGTATTTAGGCTAGCTGTATGTACATATTGCATCATGATGCCTCGTTTGTAGGTATATTTGAGCTCATTCAATTTATTTTGCTTATGTCCTTTGTGTGTTTAATTTATATTTATATGTCTCATGACACATTATCTGTATGTAATATTGGCTGCATTTCACATAGTTGTTTGTGTGCCATGTTGTTCCAGACCACAGCAAATGTTATCATATGAAATACAACTTACTTCACCATTTATTTATTTATTTTTATTGTGATTACTTATGGAGCATTTTGTGAATACATTGAGAACAGGAAGTGAACAAAAGTTTAGCAACTGCTATTTAAAAGAAAAAATGGGTCGGGATTAAATAAGCTCTGCTTCTTCCTACTCCTTTTCGAACATGTTGAAATGACAAATTGGAAATTGTGATGTATCATGTTGTATGCTTGCATGTTCGAAATAAACTCAAACTCAAATCAACTCAACTACTTTACTGCTGAGAAAGGTTGGCAAGCACTGTTTTATCCTACTAATTCCCTTCTGCCTCATTTTGTCCACCAAATGTTTTATGCTGTGCATGAATGCACAAAAGGTGAGCTTTGTTGATTGTATTGATTCGCCCGGAGTGCTTATCAGGCATATTTAGCCAATCCATTAATGCAAGCTAATAGATGCTAACATGCTATTTAGGCTAGCTGTATGTACATATTGCATCATGATGCCTCGTTTGTAGGTATATTTGAGCTCATTCAATTTATTTTACTTATGTCCTTTGTGTGTTTAATTTATATTTATATGTCTCATGACACATTATCTGTATGTAATATTGGCTGCATTTCACATAGTTGTTTGTGTGCCATGTTGTTCTAGACCACAGCAAATGTTATCATATGAAATATAACTTACTTCACCAATTATTTATTTATGTATTTATTTATTTTTACTGTGATTACTTATGGAGCGTTTTGTGAATACATTGAGAACAAAAAGTAAACAAAAGTTTAGCAACTGCTATTTAAAAGAAAAAGGGGTCGGGATTAAATAAGCTCTGCTTCTTCCTATTCCTTTTCGAACATGTTGAAAAGAGAATCTGGAAATTGTGATGTATCCTGTTGTATGCTTGCATGTTCAAAATAAACTCAAACTCAACTCAACTCATACTAATCAAATATAATCCTGGGGGCCATAGACAATTTATTCGCGGGCCGCAGGCCTTGACTTTGTCACCTGTGCCCTAAGCCAAGTTTACCCTTTAGCCGCAGCCAGGAAAGAGTTGGAAGGGGGGAGAGGAAGCGAGGATATGAGGGCGAAGCGTGGCATCTCGTCCTTAAAGGTAATGTCAAATGTCATTCCTGCAGCTTTTTATCTTGTTTTGTTCTCTTTTTCTGCTCACGTGACGGGAAATAGGCAATCCGCCGTCAACCGCGAGCCAGGATGACAATAATAATGAGAGAGTAACTAGGCAAAGCACGCATTAGTGTCAAGCAGTCACGCGCACTTTGATACGTGGCGTGCTGGAACAGGAGACGAGCGAAAATCCCTCTTTCATGATGATTCGTATTTTTTTATATTTTTCCCTTAGAAGTGCGCAGCATGATCAGTCGTATATTTAAAAAGTCTGGAAAAAAATGATGTCACAATCAGCACTTTATAGGCTATGGAAGCATTTGGTTACAAGTTGAAAGCCTCACTATAAAGCAGCCCCTCTTGGATTTTACTGCCTAAAATGTATGAATTTGCTGCAGCTTTTTCAGAAAATTGCAATGTTTTTAAAAGGGAACTATTATCCAAAAACAACTTTTCTTACCTATTGGTACCTGCTTTTGTGTATTTGGGATTTGCTTGAGTCCCGGAAATGTATGATATTCATGAAACCATCTTGTAGTGTTGTACCGGTACCAAAACTTTTGGTACTTGTTGGTATTTTCCGGTACTTTTCTAAATAGAGGGAACCACAAAAAATGGCATCATTGGCTTTATTTCAACAAAAAGTCTTAGGTACTGTATTTTTCGGAGAATAAGTTGCTCCGGAGTATAAGTCCCACCTGCCGAAAATGCATAATAAAGAAGGAAAAATACATATATAAGTCGCACTGGAGTATAAGTCGCATTTTTGGTGGAAATGTATTTGATAAAACCCAACACCAAGAATAGACATTTGAAAGACAATTTAAAGTAAATAAAAAATAGTGAACAACAGGCTGAATAAGTGTACTTTATATGACATATAAATAACCAACTGAGAAGGTGCCTGGTATGTTAACGTAACATATTATGGTAAGAGTCGTTCAAATAACTATAACATATAGAACATGCTATACGTTTACCAAACAATCTGTCACTCTTAATTGCTAAATCCCATGAAATCTTATACGTCTAGTCTCTTACGTGAATGAGCTAAATAATAGTATTTGATATTTTACGGTAATGTGTTAATAATTTCACAAATAGGTCGCTCCTGAGTATAAGTCGCACCCCCGGCCAAACTAGGGAAAAACTTTGACTTATAGTCAGAAAAATACGTTATATTAAACATATGTTTATTATTGCATGTTTCTCCTTAAATAAAATATTAAATATACAAGACCACTTGTCTTTTGTTTGTTAGTAAACAAACAAAGACTCCTAGTTAGTCTGCTGACATATAGAGTAACATATTGTGTAATTTTGCATCCTATCAGCCATCCATCCATTTCCTACCGCTTGTCCCGTTCGGGGTTGCGGGGGGTGCTGGGGCCTATCTCAGCTGCAGTCGCCCCCTCATTTTGTCAAAATTATTAAGGACAAGTGGTAGAAAATGAATTATTAATCGACTTGTTCATTTACTGTCAATATCAGCTTATTTTCTGTTTCAACATGTTCTACTGTATCTACAAAAAAGAAGAAGCTTATCGACTACGGCGTCGGCGCGGACGTGCAACATTTTTTACAGGATTTATGCAGATCCCAAATACAGATCAGCAGGTACCAGAAGGTAAGAAAAGTTGCTTTTGCATAATGTTGCAAAACAGAACACCAGATAATATGTCTTACCTTATAAACACACCATAATAATACTTGTATGTTCAATGCGCCGACAATCGATCAAGTTATGCGGCTTCATGGGTTACCAAAGTCATACTAAAACATTCTGACAGATTTTTGAGCGTCCCTGTGTAATGTTCTATATTTCAATGGAAAATTTAAAATATTGGTGTTTACTTGAGACATATTGCCATCATAGTGTAGCCCACATTTATCTGTTATATTTGACTGCCATCTACTGGTCACACTTATCATTGCACCATGTACCCAATCAAATAGCTTCGAGGTGAGTAAGCTCAACTAAACTTAGTCCTTACATTAGGCACACACGTGGTTCTGAGGTCTACTGTCGAGTTTTGAGAAAAACTAATATTTTAAGTGCGCCTTATAGTCAGGAAAATACAAACATTTCAGATTAGTTAGCCACTGTTGTAAGTCACTTCTAGAAAAGACAATAACAGAAATGTGGTGTCAAAAAATAATGGGAATTACGCCAGTTGATTGATGTGTAAAATAAAATCAAAATATGATTTTCCAAAAACAATGAAACCTTTACTTCACGAAAGCAAGAGTTTTCCAATAAGTCAGTGACCTAAAACACAATGGACAAAAAGCCAAAATGCATACTGAAAATGTTTTTTTTTTATAATAAGACATGCTAGTGCAGACATGACTTCAACCAGAATCAAAAAGCCGTCCTAGTTGACTCTCTCAGATCTCATCCAATATCCTCCCTATCAAAGCCCTCTTTGAAGTTCAGCTTCTATAAAAATCGGTTCAAGTGTCATGTTGGAGTTCCAGCAGCCAGAAAGGTCGTTTGAAGCCTTATTGCCGGATACAACCTTTGTGTTCTTGCGCCGAGGTTGAAGGTGGGGGCACTCTTCATGTTAAAGTGGCAATCAGTGTTTGGACGCGGTCACCAGCTCCTAAGAACTAAAGTGGCTGCACTGTCATTGTCTGCTTTCTGCACTGGCATTGAGTTGCCGATGATTACTCGAGGACGAGGGCTGTCACTTGAAAGACTCGAAGAAAGTCAGGATCTAAAGAATGGACAACAAAAATATTGTAGATTGTATCTAAAAGGACAAAGCTGAATATGTATATCGCATGTACAACTTGTTTTATCAGTACTGGTATATCATATTCACAGAAAAGGTATGCTTCAGTACTATTAGAACGAGTCCAATTCTTATTTTTTCAAAACTTGTGTTGACATAAAGCGACAGTATGCTGTTATACTGCGATCAAACTATGTAAACAATAGAATACAGTAAAGATAAGGCTGGCTTAATGTCAAATGTGTTGCTAGTCATATTTTCAATGGGTCATTTGATGCAAAACACACTTGTTTTCTGTTGATGTCTGTTTTTGTGTATTTGTGTTTAACATACATGCCGGGTATTTGAATCTGGTATATATATATATATATATATATATATATATATATATATATATATATATATATATATATATATATATATATATATTTTGAGGTCAATAAAAAACGAGCCGTTAAGGATTCTTATCGTCTTGTGATGTTTGCCAAATGTAGGACGTCAGCAGATATCTCAATTTAAAAGCAAATGTTTTTTTTTAGTTTCTCTATGAGTCTGCTGTGTTTATTTCTGTTGTAGTTCCAGCTAAGATGTTACCCCATAACATACTTGCCAACCTTGAGATCTAAGAATTAGGGAGATATCTAAAAGGGCAGCAATTGGGGGATTATCTCAAAAATACATCTACATCCATAAATATACACACGTGTACACATACATAAAGATACACACATACATACACACACACACACACACATATATATATATATATATATGTATATATATATATATATATACATATATACATATATACATACAAAGATATACATACATACATACATACACATATAAATACATACATACACATATACATACACACATACACATATCAATATATACATGCACACATATATATATATATAAATACATACATACACATATCAATATATACATGCACACATATATATATATATATATATATATATATAAATATATACATGCACACACACACACACACATATATATATATATATAAATATATATATATATATATATATATATATATATATATACACACATATATATATACATATATATAATTTTGACCACAGCACCCCCATTACATGTTATGTAGACCACAGAGAAGAGATTTAAATATAGATTAAGTCCATTTTGTGACACCCTTTAATGTCCTCTATGTAAATGACAGTGCATGATATGCTGCACCTGAATTGAATTATCAAGATAAGAGAGGTACTAATTTCAACAATCTGCTGTTAAATACAATTATTATGTTGGCAAACCATCTTACATTTTTACATACCAAATGTAAAAAATGTTTTACATTAAAAATAAAATTTTTACCCTTCATTTGCCACACCCAAGATTGCCACCAATCATTTTTTGTCTGCCACGGAAGGACAAATTCTCCCCCCATTACCCCTTGCACTCGTTTGACAGGCAGACGGGCGTAAAGACGATGAGATGACGAGTGGGCGTGTGGGTAATCACGAGAGCGTTGGCATTGCGTGCGGCGCTATTTGTCTTCCCCGCAGGTGAGACGACGACAGCGGCGGCAGGTGAGGCGTAGCTGGGTCTAATTTAAAAAGCTTATTTTTGGTGCCTGCTGAAGAAGCGTTGGCATCCCCACCACGGGTCTAATGGCGCATCACGACTCAACCCATGCCGCGTCTCGCCGTGTCTACCACGCCCTTGACTGATAACAAATTGGAGACTTTTCACGCAAAGCAACCGTTGATTTTAGGCAATTGACCTTGACGGCCTTGTTTCAAGTTGTCACTCTCTGTTCAGGACATATTTTGAATTGCAGCGAGGTGTGGCAAGGAAGATCGTTTCCTCTTCGGATCATTTAGTGATACAAAACCCCAAAAAGTTGGAACGTTGTGTGAATCGTAAATAAAAACAGAATACAATGATTTGCTAATATTTTTCAACTTGTATTTAATTCAATAGACTGCAAACACAAGATACTTAATGTTCAAACTGAGAAAAACTGCAAATAATAGTTAACTCAGAATTTAATGGCAGCAACACATAGCAAAAAAGTTGGCACAGGGGCATTTTTTACCACTGTGTTACATTGCCTTTCCTTTTAATAACACTCAGTAAACGTTTGGGAACTGAGGAGCCCAATTTTTGAAGCTTTTCAGGTGGAATTCTTTCCCATTCTTGCTTGATGTACAGCTTAAGCTTAAGCTTTTGATATAACCTATGTACATTAAAACATTTGTTAAAAACTGCACGCTTGGCTCTTGTGCCGTGTCTTCAGTGGAACTGCTAGGAAGCAATTCCCACATAATCTTTTTTCTAATCGATTTAATTGATGAATTGTTGCAGCCACACACATGAACTTCATATTTTGAATGACAGAAGTAGCAGAAGTAAGTAGGACATTTAATAACAGAGAAGTAATAGTGCAGCTACAAGCAGAATTAATGAAGGACCCCAAAATCATCTCTTCTACTTTAATTACCCTGAATATATTCCTGAGCAATTTCATGTCCAGCCATTCTATGAAATATTTCTCGGGCGAACACAGCAATCATCGAATTAAAATCACCCGGTCTGTCATAGCAGACAATGGTGTGATCACCGCTACAGGCACAGACACGGCGAGTTCCTCTTTAAGACCCTCGTTCAAATGTGTGCATTTTTTGTATGCAACATTTGCTTAACACACACGGTTGTGCGTGTGCTGCAATGTTAACTAATAACAGAACAATAATCCTCTGTAGTGCAGGTGATGTAATGATGCAAATTGGCAGGAACAGATCGGTACTACTATGAATCTGTTCACAGTGCTGGCATCTGTGCCCATGGGTTAATAACAACTAAATCAGGAGGTTGCCTACAGCCACAGTTGTTATGCCTACATTTATTTTACCTGGCGTGATCCAGAAAGTCCAGTGGTTATTTTCAAACAATGGTATTTTCAGTAACTATCATATTTTCCGAACCATAAGGCGCACCACCGATGAATGGTCTATTTTGGATCTGTTTCCATATATGAGGCGCATATGGCGCATTAAAGGAGTCAAATTATTATTATTTTTTTCTAAATGGAAAACACTTCCTTGTGGTCTACATAACATGTAATGGTGGTTCTTTGGTCAAAATGTTGCAGAGATTATGTTTTACAGATCATCTTCAAGCCATTTTCTGACAGTTGCTTCCGGATACGCCGTTTTGTGGGCGGTTTCGTTTCCCTGGCTCACCTTCGGCAGCGTTTTCTCCCCTTCATCTTTGTTGTAGCAGTGTAGCGTGCAAGGACGGGAGTGGACTTTACTTAAATCAAAAACCGAGCATCATCTCATCATTCGCCGGAAATATGTGTTTTGTGAAAAACTGTCCGACCGGAACTCTCTAATAACAAAAGGTCCTTAGGTGAATGATATAAACTCATGACACCGGTATGTTTTAGCGCTTTCATGGCAGATTTATGTAAGAACTTTACACTACTTTATATTAAAAATGGCAACAGCGGAGGGTGAATGTCACATAACAAGAAGCTTATTGACTACTGTGTCGACATGGACTACAAAGGATAGGGTGCGCTATTTTTCAGTATTTATACAGATCCCAAATACAGATCAGCAGGTACCAGAAGGTAAGAAAAATTGCTTTTGCATAATATTGCAAAACAAAATGCCAGATAATATTTCTTTTATACACACACCATAATAATACTCCTAGGTTGAAGCACAGTACAATCCATTAAGCGGTGCAGCTTCATAGCTTACCAAAGTCGTAATAAAACATTTTGATGGATATTTGAGCGCCATGTGTAATGTTCTATACTTTCAATGGAACATATCAAATGTTGGTGTTGTTTATTTGAGTCATATTGCAGTCGACACCTACTGTGTATCTTGTAAAATTCGCTCCATTCTGTCCACTAAAGACGCTGAGATCATTATCCATGCGTTTGTTACGTCTCGTCTCGACTACTGTAACGTATTATTTTCGGGTCTCCCCATGTCTAGCATTAAAAGATTACAGTTGGTACAAAATGCGGCTGCTAGACTTTTGACAAGAACAAGAAAGTTTGATCACATTACGCCTGTACTGGCTCACCTGCACTGGCTTCCTGTGCACTTAAGATGTGACTTTAAGGTTTTACTACTTACGTATAAAATACTACACGGTCTAGCTCCATCCTATCTTGCCGATTGCATTGTACCATATGTCCCGGCAAGAAATCTGCGTTCAAAAGACTCCGGCTTATTAGTGATTCCCAAAGCCCAAAAAAAGTCTGCGGGCTATAGAGCGTTTTCCGTTCGGGCTCCAGTACTCTGGAATGCCCTCCCGGTAACAGTTCGAGATGCCACCTCAGTAGAAGCATTTAAGTCTCACCTTAAAACTCATCTGTATACTCTAGCCTTTAAATAGACTCCCTTTTTAGACCAGTTGATCTGCCGTTTCTTTTCTTTTTCTTCTATGTCCCACCCTCCCTTGTGGAGGGGGTCCGGTCCGATCCGGTGGCCATGTACTGCTTGCCTGTGTATCGGCTGGGGACATCTCTGCGCTGCTGATCCGCCTCCGCTTGTGATGGTTTCCTGCTGGCTCCGCTGTGAACAGGACTCTCGCTGCTGTGTTGGATCCGTTTTGGACTGGACTCTCGCGACTGTGTTGGATCCATTGTGGATTGAACTCTCACAGTATCATGTTAGACCCGCTCGACATCCATTGCTTTCCTCCTCTCTAAGGTTCTCATAGTCATCATTGTCACCGATGTCCCACTGGGTCATTATTGTCACCGATGTCCCACTGGGTGTGAGTTTTCCTTGCCCTTATGTGGGCCTACCGAGGATGTCGTGGTGGTTTGTGCAGCCCTTTGAGACACTAGTGATTTAGGGCTATATAAGTAAACATTGATTGATTGATTGAGTGTGTGACTGCCATTATATTGCAGTCTACACGTATCTCTTATTTTTGACTGCCATCTATTGGTCACACTTATCATTACACCATGTACCAAATAAAATACCTTCGAGTAAGCAAAACTTTCCTTGGGTGAATAATGTAAACTAATTACAGCGGTATGTTTTAGCGCTTTCATGGCCAATTTACTGACAGATATAGGTAGGACCTTCACACTATATTATATTAGAAATGGCAACAGCGGAGGATGAATATTCCATAACAAGAAGATAGAGGAAAAAGAATAAGATTATTGACGCGCGGACGCGCACAATTTTTCAGGATTAATGCAGATCCCAAATACAGATCAGCAGGTACCAGAAGGAAAGAAAAGTTGCTTTTGCATAATATTGCGAAACAAAACGCCAGATAATAGGTCTTACCTTATACACACACCATAATACTTGTGTATTGACGCACAGTACAATCCATCAAGTCGTACTAAAACATTGTGATTGATTTTTGAGCGCTGTGTGCAATGTCCTATATTTTCAATGGAGCAGTCTACACAGATTTCTTATGTGTGACTGTTATCTATTTCACCATGTACTAAATAAAATAGCCTCAAGGTCGCTAAGCACAACCTAAACTATTCCTTACATTAGGCGCATCAGGTTATAAGGCACACTGTTGAGTTTTGAGAAGAAAAATAAATGATTTTAAGTGCGCCTTATAGTCTGGAAAATTCGGTAATAGAATTTTTACCGTATATCACCCAGCCCTAATATAATGTAATTTTTCTTTGATGTCCTATACATAAACAGACTCATTAAATGACCGCCATGGCAGTGGTGGCAGTCACTTTAATGGCATCCAAACACAATTTAAGTGAGTTTCTATTTTCTGCAGCTGCATATATTTTATGGCCTTGGCACATAAATGTACTCCGCCATCATCTTCTACCTCCATACGGCCCTAAAGGGTAAAATTTAGATTTCATATTTTGGCATTTGCATCCATCTGGAGACGTTACATATGCGATATTCCATTTTTCCCTTCACTTAAGCGTGAGGCCACTATATTGTGAGAGTGAAATTGCATTGTGTCGACGTGAATAAATAGTGACGGCGGTGCATATATACGTCGGAGAGAGGACCGAGAGAAAGAGAGAGACATTTATTTCTGTCCGCACCCGGAGGTGAAGACCGCGCTTCGTGGAGTGTTTTGTTATTATTTTGACAAACATTATTTTTGTGTTGTGTGATCCAAAGGACTCCACACCACCAGCAACTCAGTTGATCATTGCAGGGGGTTTGCATTAGTGCAAGAGAAATAATATGGAGCATTTTGTGCTTCCTTTTTTTTTTTTAATAGAAAACAGAGCTCTCAGTGCATTTTGGCTTCTCACCGCAGACAAGCTTGGCATGTTTCTTTTTTTGCACAAAGAGCATAAAGGTCTTACAATCCGGCCAGAGAAATGTGCAAAGAATCCGCTTTTGGCCCAACTCAAAAATTATAATTATCAGGTATAGTAGCAGTCGTGCAATCTTGACTACTGTTTTGCAAAATCTGCCTTTTAATTATATTAAAGCAGTGATATTCAACTAAAATGTTTCCAGAAAGCTTAAGATTGGGGGGGGGGGGCTAATGTTATAATTAGTCTCATTTTGTATATTCCGGGGAACAAGTGTCCTCTACAGCAGTGTTTTTCAACCACTAGTGTGCTGTGTGATACAGTCTGGTGTGCCGTGGGAGACTATCTAATTTCACCTATTTGGGTTAAAAATATTTTTTGCAAACCAGTAATAATTGCAAATTATGTGTTTTTGTTGAGTGTTGGTGCTATCGAGAGCACGGCAGAGTAACTATAACATACCACATCAGTAGGTGGCAGCCAGTAGCTAATTGCTTGGTAGATGTCAGAAACAGCGGGAGGCAGCGTGAAGGTAAAAAGGTGTCCAATGCTTAAACCAAAAATAAACAAAAGGTGAGTGCTCCTAAGAAAAGGCATTGAAGCTTAGGGAAGGCTATGCAGAACGAAAGTAAAAACTGAACTGGCTATAAAGTAAACAAAAACAGATTGCTGGACGACAGCAAAGACTTACTGTGGAGCAAAGACGGCGTCCACAATATACATCCGAACATGACACGACAATCAACAATGTCCCCACAAAGAAGGATAAAACCAACTGAAATATTCTCGATTTGCTAAAACAAAGTAGATGCGGGAAATAATGTTTAAAGGAAGACATGAAACTGCTACAGGAAAATACCAAAAAAAGAGAGAAAAAAAACACTAAAATAGGAGTGCAAGACAAGAATTAAAACACTACACACAAGAAAGGAGCAAAACACTCAAAATAAATCACGGCGTGATGTGACAGGTGGTGACAGTTCACCTACTTGGAGACAAGAGCTATATTGATGCATGCTTGGTTATTTTTTAAAGTCATATTGCAATTGATGGATAACAACTTATTACTGTCAAATGAGTTTTGTTTTTTAATGATTTTCTCCTGGTGGTGTGCCGCCTGATTTTTTCAACGCAAAAAATGTGCCTTGGCTCGAAAAAGGTTGAAAAAGTTTTTGTCTCGCCAGTTTCAAAATGAACCCACGGGCCGGTATGGCATCAGCAGTTGAATATCCCTGTATTAGAGTATATGTGTCCCTAGAGCAGTGGTGTCCTGGGATGAATAAGGATAAAATTGGCCCATGACAAGTCATGGGATAATAAGGACTCAGTACCGTGAGGAAACTGTAATTTAATAGTAGCTATCTGACAGTTTAACTGTGGCTGACTTGCCACCACCTTGTGGACATTATTAAAACTGGAAATCAGATTTTGGAATTGTACTTTGAAGACAGCACAGCACAGCATGTACCTATGTAACCCAATCAAAATAACCATTCAGCACTCATGCTGTCAACAGACATGGTCACATATAACACAACCTGCTTACTGAACTTTGTGGATATTACAATGTTAAACTACCATCTAATACAATGCATTGTGGGAAAAAGCAAAACACTCTCTTCACACTTATCCATGTTCGGCACACTTTAGCTGCTTGATATTTCTGAGTGATTACAAAACTTTAAAGAGTTTGTCCCGGAAGTAAACCATATATTATATATATATATATATATATATATATATATATATATATATATATATATATATATATATATATATATATACATATATATATATATATATATATATATGTGTATGTATGTTGATATATATATATATATATATATATATATATCCATCCATCCATCCATTTTCTACCGCTTATTCCCTTTTAGGGGTCGCGGGGGGCGCTGGCGCCTATCTCAGCTACAATCAGGCGGAAGGCGGGGTACACCCTGGACAAGTCGCTATCTCATCGCAGGGCCAACACAGATAGACAGACAACATTCACACTCACATTCACACACTAGGGCCAATTTAGTGTTGCCAATCAACCTATCCCCAGGTGCATGTTTTTGGAGGTGGGAGGAAGCCGGAGTACCCGGAGGGAACCCACGCATTCACGGGGAGAACATGCAAACCCCACACAGAAAGATCCCGAGCCTGGATTTGAACCCAGGACTGCAGGAACTTCGTATTGTGAGGCAGACGCACTAGCCCCTCTGTCACCGTGTTTTATATATGTTATATACATATATATATATATATATATATATATATATATATATATATATATATATATATGGCCTATACACATATGTATAGGCTATATTTAAATTACAAGCAGTCGGCTTTCGGCCCCCAGCCAAATTTTTTAGGCCAATGCAGTCTCCAAGTCAAAAGGTTTGGACACCCCTGCCTAAGAGCCTTTTTATCAGCACCAAATGTGAAAGCTATCCTCTCCCTCTGTCATCTTGCTCCACTTTTGAGAGAAGAGGCGCTCTGTCACTTTTGAAGTTGTGGGTTTTCATGATGCCATGAAGCAAACATGGACATAATTACACCTGGAGCTGGATGAGTCCGCCCCGTGTATACAGCCAGGACTTGACAAGGCACAATTTTCAAAAACAAAACAAAACAAAAAAAAAGGCTTTGCTACACATTTTAACATGAAGCTCAGAGTTCTACCAACTATCTGTCAGTCAGCTATACATGTTCAGTCCGTGAGTTTGATTATTTAGTTTTCCCTTTGCCAATAGGCCGACCTAGCATGATGTCGTCGTTATAGTTGTCACTGGCGTGGACAAACACAGCTATAGTCTTAGACTTAGTTCCTCCCGTTCCAATTGGAACATTGGGCGAAGACTCCCCTCCATTTTCTCCGGTCTTTGGCGGCTCTTCTTGCTCTGTGCTAGCTGACACCCATCTCCTTTAAGTCTTCCTTGGTTGTCTGTCTCCACGTCTTCTTCGGGCTCCCTCTCTTCCTTATTCCACCTTCTGGCATTCAGTCCATTGCCACACTTGCCGGTCTCTCTTTTGTTAGTCGCAGTACGTGCCCCATCATTCTCCTTCAATGCCAGACATTGTTGCTTCCCCTGCCCTTCTCATCACCTCCTCGTTGGAGATGTGGTCTCTCCAGGAGATCTTCAGGTCTCGTTCTGAGATATCGTCTGTGGAAGACATCCCGCTTGTTGGTGATACTGGCTGTCTTCATCTACGTCTCACAGGCGTAGGTTGCTGTTGGTATGACCACTGACATGTAGAGGTGTAGCTTGATGGCCGTTGAGATGGCTCTGGACGACCAGATATTTCGGAGCCGTTGGGACAATCCTGCAGCTTTGCCAATTGGGCTATGGATGTCTTTCTCCACATCTCCTGTACTTGAGATGTTACTTCCAAGATAGGTGAAGTCATCAACATACTCTATATCAAGGGAGTAGGTTTGATTTTGAGATTGGTGGGGACACAAAAGCCCTCCAAGGCAGGACTCTGAAAGTTTACTTTTTTCTTTTTTTTTACATTAGCAATCATAATTTCACGTCATGCAGATGTTGTAGGGTAAAGCAACTAAAATGAAAGCAAAGGAGACAACTTGGAAGAGTTCTCATCTTAGATATTGGGTTTCACTATGTAAGTTCTCGCCCGGAAAAGGGTGGAATGCCATCTCCGGGTTGGGGAGGAGACCCTGCCCCAAGTGGAGGAGTTCAAGTACCTAGGAGTCTTGTTCACGAGTGGGAGAAGAGTGGATCATGAGATCGACAGGCGGATCGGTGCGGCGTCTTCAGTAATGCGGACGTTGTACCGATCCGTTGTGGTGAAGAAGGAGCTGAGCCGGAAGGCAAAGCTCTCAATTTACCGGTCGATCTACGTTCCCATCCTCACCTATGGTCATGAGCTTTGGGTCATGACCGAAAGGATAAGATCACGGGTACAAGCGGCCGAAATGAGTTTCCTCCGCCGTGTGGCGGGGCTCTCCCTTAGAGATAGGGTGAGAAGCTCTGCCATCCGGGAGGAGCTCAAAGTAAAGCCGCTGCTCCTTCTCATCGAGAGGAGCCAGATGAGGTGGTTCGGGCATCTGGTCAGGATGCCACCCGAACTCCTCCCTAGGGAGGTGTTTAGGGCACGTCCAACCGGTAGGAGGCCACGGGGAAGACCCAGGACACGTTGGGAAGACTATGTCTCCCGGCTGGCCTGGGAACGCCTCGGGATCCCCCGGGAAGAGCTAGACGAAGTAGCTGGGGAGAGGGAAGTCTGGGTTTCCCTGCTTAGGCTCTTGCCCCCGCGACCCGACCTCGGATAAGTGGAAGACGATGGATGGATGGATGGATGGATGTAAAGCGCTTTGAGTCACTAGAGAAAAGCGCTATATAAATATAATTCACTTCACTTCACTTCACTTTACTATTTAGTGTAGGGCTGTAGTGCAACTGTGCATCATACTGCCAATTAACATAGCCTACTGTCCATCAACAACATCAGAAATACATTCATGCAATACAAGATTGTAAATAAATATAAATGAACTGTAATAATTTTTTCCCCAACTTGTGTTTAAATCACTCACGATTTTTCTATTGCTGCTTTTGTACTGTAAATATGTTTGTCACTAATACTCAAATACAAGCAGATTAGTTTCCACTGGTTGTTCCTATTTGAAAGAGCCAAACAGATGCCTCCACCGGTCTGTCACAGAAATGAACTGCTGGCCAAAAATATGTTGATGCATGACGGATACATTAAGGACAATGACCATAGAGCTTGATGGTACAGTTACTGCCTGAGCAAAAAGGCTTTTACTAAATATGAATATTACTTCATATTAATGAATTATATTTTTAGCATTGGAAAATCACATGATCATCTAGTGAGGGCTTATTGTATTCCCACCACTTTGGTATTTTCAAACCGTTGCTCACTTCTACACAAACACATGAAACTAAAAAATAATTTCAAAAATAAAACGGAAAGGTGAAATCCGGCGATCTGATTGGTTGTTAACCGTGGTTTAAATATTCTAAAGCCTTATCACAGCGTAGGCTATCACTCCGCCTCAGGCACGCATGACTGGTATGAGTGGAAGTTGTTGTCATGTATCCATGACAACGGACCGTTGCAGTCCGTAGTAAAAGACAGCTGATGTTTTTACGATGTTAAAAAATGGACTAAAGTAGTTGAATTCACATGTTTAAGGTTAACTTTCACCTCCGGGGAGGGTTAACAATGGTAAAGGGGACTAAGCATTGACTTTCACCTGAAAAAAAGCGGAGGAAAAGACGATGGGATGACAATCGAGGAAACGTGACCTCGGAAGTAAATGCGTCACTCCATAGCTTGTATTTGTAAATTGTTTTTTAATTTTTTTTTATAATACAGCGTTAACAAAACGTCTGTATTTTTATAATATAGCATTATGTTTTTATAATATAGGGTTAACAAAACGTCTGTATTAATCATGACCCCGAAAGTAAATGGGGGGTAAGGTTTTTGTAGGGGGGGAAGAAATTTGGCGTGACACTCTCGTCCGCTCGCTAGCAACTAGCATGTAGGCTAGCTTTTACAAGCAGAAGGAGTGACAGCGGGGACAGCCAATCACACGTAAGTTAGCATGAAACCGGCAACCAATCAGGGAGCGATATTTAGGTTAGAGGCGGGACTTCTAGCAGAGACGGACATTTAACCCTTTCTGTGCCATAATCATTGACTAAACATTACGGGCAGCGCTTGTATTGATAGTGACTACACAGTAGCGGCTGGATATTGGTAGGGACGTGTCCCTAGCGTCCCTACCCAATTCTACGCCCTTGTTCTATATCATGTTCGTCTATAATGAGTGGTGGAAAGTGTTGTATTTGTCCAACGGCCATGGCCTTGGTCTTTTCTCGGCCTATCCGCAGTCCGACTTTTTCTCCATGCTCATCGGAGATTGTTGGTCTTTCTCTTAGAGTGCACGCTGAGTATGGCTAACCAGTAGGGCTGGGTATCGTTGAACATTTTTCGATACCAGTACCCTTTAAACAATACCGATACCAACGGAGTACTTCATTCGATATTAATCATGTGAAAAGAATGGGATGGGTTGCGTAATTGTCACCACTCCTTCCCATTCGAGATTTTTACACAAATACATTTTGAAATTGCTCAAATATCTATTAAATACCTGTACAAATATGTACAACAAAACATTATTTCAGCTGTGTAATTAACTGTTCACATAGTAACCATTTATATATTACCTGAAGTTATCAACGGTTGAGCAGTGTCCTGTTGAGATGACGACGGCGATGCCGGCTTTTTAAACAGTACAGTTATCCACCCTTAAGTTTGCTCCGTGCTTGATGAGGTGTTTAATCATATTGCTAATATTCCCACTTTTCCATACCTTTGACTGCTTTTCAGCCGGCATCTTGGAATGATGACCAAACTATTGTTGTTGCGGTGTTGGACCAACCACATGGCGCATTGAATAGAAGAACGCTTGCAGTGATTGAATTTGAGAGCACCCAGCATGGACGAATAGAACAGACAAGTCATTGTTTTTTTTTTTGTCTGCTCGCGGAAAAACAAACATCGTAATCTACGATTTGACTCCCTCGAACGGCCTTGACGCTGTGGAAACATGACCAGGCTGTTCAGAAAACACCCCCGAGGACACCTCAACGATAGACGCTTTGACCTCCCTCCCTCCTCAACGACACCTGGAGTCGAACTTTTGCAGATCGGCCTCAGTCTAAAAAACATTACATCATCACACCCAAGACAATTGGGCATACACGCACACACCCCGCACCGCCACCCCATGCCTTCACCACCGCTTTTCCCCTCAGGTGATGGTCGGATGGCAGCGCTTCAAAACAGCAGTCACCTTCCAGGGCCCCAACTCCCCGCCCCTCTGTTGCGAGTTTGTCGTGATTAAATGTAACGTGTTGATGTGTGCATTGTATGGAGGTTTTTTAAATCCCACTCCAGACTAAGCCCCTCTTAGGGGCCCAGTCTAGATTGTCCTTTATTACTCATCTTCTTCCCCAGCGTTTTACCTTTTCCCATCTTTTACGGGGCGCCTCGTGGCGACCCATCAGCATTCCTGTTCTGTAATCCTGCACACTGTTTGTCTAATCTTCAACGGGTTTGTATTGTAAACAAAACATTTTGTTGTACTTGTTGCAATGACAATAAAGACATACCTACCTACCTACTTTGGCTGCGACCAAACCATAGAAACAGTATTTTTTTCTTGATCTGGGTACAAAAAGAACAGATTTCAGGTATCGTTTAATAGACGCAGTTTTGATACTACTTGGTATCAGGTTGTTTCGGCCCCAGCCCTACTAACCAGAGCCAGGTCAACTGCAAAGTCTAGGTCGGTTAATCTGCCCCCTGCCCACTTGATACCAAAGTTTGCCCCGGTGACCGACTTTTTCATCACAAAGTCAATGACAATTATGAACAGCAATGGTGATAGGAAGCAACCCTGCCTCACACCGGTCACAAGGTCGAAGTCATCGGTTGTGCCGTTGTTAGTTTTGACTCTGCAAGTAGAGTTGTGGTACAGCGACCTAAAGATGTTGATATACTTTAGTGGTATGCCATATAGATGGACAGCTATGGTAAATGGGTTCTACCTTCACACATTCACACAGTGTTGGCGAGAGACAAGGCCCTAACCATGACCCATCAGGAGCAAAGGTGAAGTGTCTTGCCCAAGAACACAAGGGACGTGACGAGGTTGGTAGAAGCCGGGGATCGAGAATTAAACCTACAGACACACAAAAAGATGTCCACCCAGTTGGGCTTACGAAAATCACTTTTGAACCGTCTGAATTCAAGCATCAAGACTACATTTCGAACATCACATTTTCAATCCCTGTGACTTATTGGAAATTGGTCAAAATGTTGGGACCACGACCTATAAAGGCAATTCTCCACAATATACTGTATGTAACTCAAACTAGTGTTGTTAAAGATGAAATTCCCTGCTCTGAGGCCAGCAGTGCCCCACCCAATCAACCTAGCCTGACCTCACTAAGTGTGTGTGTGTCTGCGTGTGCACTTGTGTGTGTGTGTGTGTGGCACAGCACTGCTTGATGATCCGTCTAGTTTCTTATGAAGTGGAGTCATTAAACAGCAACAAAGGAGCAAACGGGTGATTGCAGTGATTTGACAGAGGTTGCGAACGGACCCCATCGTCCAATCAGAGCCCTCGTTTGACCTCCTCCAGTTCTACTGCAATCAGAACGGGACACGCGCACACAAGCACACATACCAGTTTACGATTATTAGCATTTGTTTTCACTAAAATAGACAATACGATGAGAACAAGTCTCCTTTTAAACACAGTTTGGAATTTGACCTAATTTAACGAGTGCTGAATTGCTAAAAGAGCAAAACCTGTAGGTTGATGTGCACAAATCAATAGCTTAATCGCTCGGGGAAAAAAAATAGCCTGAGGTTATGTCGGGGTCGCATGGATCGTTCTCCCAGGATGCAGACGGAAACTCCGGAGGCAATGTGCAGGTAAGAAAATAATATATTGTCCATAAATCATGAAAAATACAAAAAAAAAGAAAATGTGTATCGATAGCATGGGAGCTGTGGTGAAGCTTACTCAGCAAATGAACAGGAATCCAGAATCATGGAACAAATCACCGTAACGTGTTGCAGGCACAAATAAGAAAGCTAGACAGAGTGTGGCAAAACACAGGGATAAGTAGCTCTCTGATTAGTGCCCAGAAGCAGGTGAGCGTCCCGAACACTAATCAGAAGCAGGTGAAATTAATCAGCACCCATGGTAACCAAAACACACACCCAGGGGTGTTGAAACAGAACTAAGGTAGTCAAAAACTAAACAAAACATGATGAGGGCAATGGATCATAACACCTAATCTACTAAGATCCGAACTATAAGAAATATGTGTACTCTTAGTGGGTATATTGCATGTGATCTACTAAGATCGATTCGATTGAAGAACTCCTTCATTCCGCACTCCATCCAGCTGTATAATCTCTCGCCATACAGTAATAGATGGTATCCGTCTATTACCTTACACTGTTACTGTAGATAATATGTAAATAAAACATATATGTTATATACTATATTGCTACTACGGTACATTTTTAGTCGACATAACTGCATTATCCTTTCCATCCTCACACTTTCCATCCTTTGTAACTTAGGTACTGTGTGGAACAATTTATCTTGTGGATCATTAAAGTATGTCTAAGTATAAGTCTAAGTTTAAGATTGTGAGTGCGCCTAAAAATGTTGCAGACCGCCTTATTTAAATGAGGTTTGTGTGTGTGTAATACTGGCTGTGGCCATGGAAACACTCATTTCCCTCCACATTCATGTTGTCATGCGCTCTGATCAGTGTGCAATTTTGTTGAATTAGCAGCACATAGCTATGATCTGTCACACAATATTCTGTAGTATAGAATCGCAATTAACACAAGATAAACACAAGCACATTTTGTGTGTCAGGAATGATCCAAATGCAAGCCATTGCATATTGTAAGAGGAGGAGCTATTTTATAATAATACATTTTCTAAATGAAAAAACGCACGGCATTAGAAAAAAGGCGGCCATTTGAATTTGTTTTAATAAGCCGCTTAAGTTATCCAGCAGCTATGAAATTATACATATATTCCTAAATTGACGATACATCTAATATATTGTGTTTCTTTTCAACATTTTTTTTATTGTGTTTATATATTGTGTTTCTGATAGCTCATATCTGTTGACACACACATGCAGGACGGATGATTCTCCGTCCATTGTTTTGTGTTGGCAGTGCTATCACTTCATTTCTCACAGCTGCGTGTGTAAATGTGTCAGTTTGCATGTACTTTTTGTACATATTAAGTAAAAACGCAAAATAGCAGCCATAGAGCAGTTTCAGTCTTGATAGATCACATTGCGTGTGCTGAATAAGTAAGTCCCAGTACAGTGGGCACTCTAATGATCAGCATATATTCTAAATATTTATGAAGACGGACACTTTAAATTGATTGGGCTCCTCATTCTGCTCACTAAAGAGACACAATCCTCTGTGCACAGGTTTAGTAGATCCCCTTTGCAAGTTTGCCCTTGTTTTAATACACAACAAGTTTTAAAAGTTTAGGCGCAATGTAATTTATACAAGTTCATACTAGGCCAGGGGCGCTCACACTTTTTCTGCAGGCGAGCTACTTTTCAATTGACCAAGTCGAGGAGATCTACCTCATTCCTATTTAGAATTTATATTTATTTATTTATGAAAGAGACATTTTTATTAACAAGTTAATGGTGTTTAATGATAATACAAGCATGTTTAACACACATAGATTCATTTCTTTCATGAAGACAAGAATATAAGTTGGTGTATTTGATTCTGATGACTTGCATTCATTGGAATCAGACAGTGGTGCTGATAAATTCCGCATTTTCAAATGGAGGAAAAAAAAAAGTCCTCCTTTCTGTCCAATACCACATGAAAGTGGTTGGATTTGGCATCTCATTCGTCCAACTTGCATACTCGTTTTTAAACACTTTGTTATGAGAGTAGCATATGTGTGTGGCCCTTTAATGTCTGGCAGCAGGTGAGTGACGTCAGTGACTGTGCGGATGGGCAAGCAAGTGAGAAAGCGGTCGCTGAGGGCGGGGGAGAAATACATTGGCATCAAACTCCGTAGCTTGCTAGCTTGTGCACGCTCGCTTTCTGAGACTCTTATTTTGTTAGCACAGGCAGGATGAAACAGGTCTTTTATGGTGAAGACAGGAACTGTGCAGTCGGTCTTTAGAGTTTTGACAGTAGGTACGGAGTCTCTAGAAATAAAATGTGTTTCTCGGCGTCCGCCCTGTTAGTGATTTTTTTCTTAAATATGAGCTCGCAGCAGCCAGCGTCATCTCACAAGATCCTCGGGTGCCGAGAATGTCAAACAACTGACGAAAGTGAAGTCTTGGTATGATTGATGATTGCTCATTTTTATGTATATTTTTTAATGCCTTGCTTGAGATCGACTGACACACCCTCCGAAATCGACCAGTCGATCGCGATCGACGTAATGCCCACCCCTGCACTAGGCTATGCAGTGTATCCCCGAGAATCACAATATGTACTGTACCTGGCGGTGGGGTTGTGGCTAGCGGCGTGGTCAACATGACATTATCATATACATGCATGTATATGATAATGGTCATTTTGATTTGCAATGATGCGTATATGTTGTATAAAAAAGGCTAAACAAATGTTTTATGAAAACAGTACAGGCCAACAGTTAGAACACACCTTCTCATTTCAATGCGTTTTCTTTATTTTCAAGACTATTTAGATTGTAGATTGTCACCGAAAGCATCAAAACTATGACACCTGTGAGGTGAAACCCATTTCGGGTGCCTATCTCTTGAAGCTCATCGAGAGAATGCCAAGAGTGTGCAAAGCAGGAATCAAAGCAAAGGGATGCCTATTTTGAAGAAAATAGAATATTAAACATGTTTTTAGTTATTTCAGCTTTTGTTGTTAAGTACATAACTCCACATGTGTTCATTCATAGTTGTGATGCCTTCAGTGACAATCTACAATGTAAATAGTCATAAAAATAAAGAAAACACATTGAATGAGAAGGTGTGTCCAAACTTTTGGCCTGTACTGTATATATAACACATATTAGATTAATTAGTTATTATTAATACCATGAATACATTATTATTAACCTTCGTCTTGTGTTAGGGTCGGCACCGACCCGTTTTAGTTTTTAAATGCATAAAAACACCACATTTATTTTTTTGCATCAAAGCTTTTTGACTTTGTCAGGAACCTCTTTGTCAACAAAATAAAACATTTTAATTTTTTTCACTAAATTATAAAATGCTCTGGTAGAAATTATGCCCTTGGTGTTGTTAGGGTCGGTTTCGACCCGGTTATAAAAATAAGATGATAAAGCAATGATAAGAGCCAAAACTGAACACACTGACAGCCAGCTCCTCTCCCAATCATGTGAGCTTTAGTGGATTCTCATTTTACCTTGTTATCCTGTACAAAAACAAACAAAAGACGGACACTAAAAGGGTCACTTTTTGCCACTCTGATTTTGTTTTTTTATTAGTTTTGGAACTAGTAATCTATTTCTCTTGGTTTCATTTGCTTGATTGGTTGTTTGTTTGATGTTGGATTTCTGTTGCTGAAAAAAATACTTTTTAGCCTTTTTCTTGAAGTAAGTATATATGGGTCAAAATTGACCCGTAACACCATAGATGTTACTATAGATAAAATTTTTAAGATGAAAAAATAAACAAAACACATTTATTTAAGAGATGTGTTCTAATACCCCTTAGTAATAGTTAGGTAACACAACAACCTTTTTTTATTCATATGATTCTCTTGAGGTTCGTTTTACCATTTTTAAAAATTGAAATCGAGGGGTATACTGACCAAATAAGGCCCAATGGCCCAAACCAAAAATATTAAAACCGATATTTTCAAGGATAAGGAAGCCTAACAAGGTAACCAAGAGATAAGAAAAAAATTGGATGATAGATAATTGTTTTTAGTATATTTTACAGCTGATTTAAAACATGGGTCAAAACCGACCCGTTAACATAAGAGATGGTAACAGAAAGCTAACACAAGAGGAATGTTAAAAGTGCTTCTTGTATCATCAGAATCACAATCAGCTTTAACACAAGAAAATGGACTCGGTAGACTTTGCTCCCTTTGTTCAATGCAGTTTAATTTTTTTTGTAAAAGGTAACACCTTATTCTGCCCTCCCTTAATGTTGCGATTAATTTGCAAAATATGTAAAAAGTTACATTTGACTTGTCCAGGGTGTACACCGCCTTCCACCCGATTTTAGCTTAGATAGGCACCAGCGCTCCCCGCGACTCCAAAGGGAATAAGCGGTGTAAATGGATGGATGGATGGAACTTTAGGTGTTGTGTTGATAGTCTTCACAATAAAGTCACTGTAAAACTACCCACACTAAAGAAAGCACATAATGCATACACATGAAATTCACATACACTTCAGAATCACGCTAGATTAATAATATAATTTGGAGTCAACTAAAAATAACAACTAGTATCGCTAGCCTAATGTTAACGGACAATTTGGCAAGCTAACGCAAATTAGCAAGGCCATTCGCAGGGCACATAAACTGTAAACAATCACTAACATTCATATCTAAGGACAATTTACAGTCTCCAATATTTTTGGAATACCCGGAGAAAACCCACACACTCACCGGGACAAATGCACACTCCACACAGTGATGTCCAGACGGTGGTTCAAAGGCACACACGGCATGGAGTAGACGTTATTTTCAGTAGTGATGTCAAAAGATTTAGAGTAGTTAACACTGGCCTGAACAAGAAATGCATGACCGTATTTTCTGGACCATAAACTGCACCGGATTATAATAATAACAATTCTGAAAAAACGTCCGGCCGGAACTCTCTAAAAACTAAAGTTCCTTGAGTGAATAATGTAAACTCACTACACCGGTGTGTTTTAACGCTTTAATGGCGAGTTTACTGACAGATATAGGTAAGAACCTTACACAATTTTGTATTAAAAAATGGCAACAGCGGATGATGAATGTCCCAGAACAATTTTTTCAGGATCTATGCCGATCCCAAAAACAGATCAGCAGGTACCAGGAGGTAAGAAAAGTTTCTTTTGCATAATATTGCGAAACAAAATGACGAATACATCTTACCTTATACACACACCATAATAATACTTCTACGTTGAAGCACAGTACAATCCATCAAGCGGCGCGGCTTCATAGCTTAGAAAAAGTCGTACTAAAACATTGTGATCGATTTTCGAACGATTTGTGCAATGTTCTATATTTTCAATGGAGCATATAACATTTTGGTGTTGTTTACTTGAGTCATATTGCAGTCTACACAGATCACTTGTGTGTGACTGCCATTTATTTCACCACGTACCAAATAAAATAGCCTCAAGGTCGGTAAGCACAACCTAAATTATTCCGTACATTAGGCGCACCGGGTTATAAGGCGCACTGTCGAGTTTTGAGAAATGAAAGGATTTTAAGTGTGCCTTATAGTCCGAAAAATAGGGTAAGTAACTTGAAATAGCTTTAATTTTAACTTTCTCTCCTTACTTGTATCGGGTGTCAACTCGTTTAGGTGTGCGACCAGCTGCTGACGTGCTTCTTACAGGCGATTAAAATGCTTGTTTTTTTTTTGTTTGTTTTTTTTCAAAGTAAAGCAACAAAGACCTTTTTTCATATTTGAGCTGTTTTTCAAATTTATTATAGCCAGAAAATGTCAATAATAAACTATATACCAGATCTGGGCAAATTAAGGCCCGTCATGCTTTTCAATCTCGCCCGCCGGACATTCCCAAATAATGTTTTTTATATCTTTAAGATGGAAACTGTAGCTGCCATTATAATGTGCAGTGATGTTTTCAAATGATCTCCACAAAGTATTTCAATTTACGAGTTACTATGGTAATCCAAGTCCCGGTGCTCAGACCAGGCACCAAGCAGTTCGGGTGGGGAGCGTTTCCACCGAATTACTCCAGAGCGGCCAAGCCTGAAATGCGGGCGTCAGGGACAGGTGCGGAAGGAGATTTTTACAACAAAATTTTGAAGCTTAGTTATATGTCAGATGTTTTTTTTTGTACCCTTTGCGTTCATATTTCGCTGTGTTTGTTGCATTTTTGTTGCGTTTCTCTTGATTGTAAAAAAATAGGGTGTATGTTGTCAATATTCAGTGTTTTATCGTTCATAGTTAATATTGTAAATCCCTCATTCATTATTTTCATGTACATTCTGGGTGTCTCGATTAAAATGATATTCCGTTTTCCTAGGTGGTCTGTCATAACGTTTTTCGCATTCAATCGGACATAATTGTGAGGTTTTGTATTAGTGTTCCTAAGACACATTTGTCCTCTAAATTTGGCCCCCCGAGTCAAAATAATTGCCCAGGGCTGGTATATACGGTGTTATAATTCATGGAATATATCACCTGAATTTGTTTTCATCCATCCATCTTCTTCCGCTTATCCGAGGTCGGGTCGCGGGGGCAACAGCCTAAGCAGACTTCCAACCCAGACTTCCCTTTCCCCAGCCACTTCGTCTAGCTCTTCCCGGGGGATCCCGAGGCGTTCCCAGGCCAGCCGGGAGACATAGTCTTCCCAACGTGTCCTGGGTCTTCCCCGTGGCCTCCTACCGGTTGGACGTGCCCTAAACACCTCCCTAGGGAGGCGTTCGGGTGGCATCCTGACCAGATGCCCGAACCACCTCATCTGGCTCCTCTCGATAATTTGTTTTCATGTTAAAATATATATATATATATATATATATATATATATATATATATATATATACTGTAAATAACATATTTTGAAGGTGTGGTTTTAATCATATTTGTTTTATATTGTTTTTATATTGGTTTTATATGTATTTATTTTTATTTGTTGTTTTTATTCAGTCATTGGTGGACCTCGGGATAGTATTTGAATGTTGTTTTTAATATTATTGTGCAGCACTTTGGAAACATTTTGTTGTTTAAATGTGCTATATAAATAAAGTGGATTGGATTGGATTAGAGCAGGGGTGTCAAATTTATTTTAGATCGGGAGCCACATGGAGAAAAAATGTACTCCCTAGTGGACTGGTAAAATCACGGCACGATAACATAGAAATAAAGACAACTTCAGATTGTTTTTGTTGTTTAAAAATAGAACAAGCACATTCTGAAAATGTACAAATCATAATGTTGTTTTTTTTTACACTTACATGTTGCGGTTAATAGTTTTTTACCTTTATTTGTCATCATATATACTTTTTTAAAGAATTATGTGATGATGTTCATCAATCAATTCTTTGGTGTTAATTTTCAATCTATCAAGATAAAAATTTTTATTTCAAAATCAAATTGCTGGATTTTTTTTATGTAGTTTGATCATTTTCCTCGACTGGTGCACTAACATCATGTGGTTTATTTTTTTTTTACATATGTAGCATCATCTACAAAGATACAAAAAATTGCTATTGTGACATCTGGTGGACACATTTAGAACAGCGGTTTCTTTCATTAAAAATTTTTGGCTCATTTTTATACTGAGCAAACTCATCCCGCGGGCCATTTGAAATATTACATTTGACACTCCTGTTGTAGGGGAAACCTTGGTATGTATTTTATTAACGGGGAAAGCAGTTAATGTCTTGGGCTGTGAGTTTATTTAAGTGCTGTTATCAATCACTGTTTAATCTAAAACAGATGTTTTACCGCAGTTTATCATTAATATCGTTTATCATTACATCCCTAATGTGGAGTTAATAAAGGTGTATTAATGGTGCCGGTTTGACCCTGGATCTCATTATAATATGCCAATGGCACAAGCAGACGTTCACTAGCTTCCTGGCTTTGATGATTATAATTTGGTGTCGATGTAAATGACATCATAAATCAGAAAGATGCAGAATAGGATCCATTGTCATCAGTTCAACGTATTCTCTGTTTGCTAGCAAGGTTAAAATATCAATGCAAAGATATGCCAATGTCTTTACAGTGGTCCAAGTTCCTCCGTACAACAGGACCACTCTACTGTTTTTAGGAATTTGCTGCAAAAAGTTTTGTCTCGCGAGTTTTGAAATGAACCAACAGGCCGGAATGGTATCGGCAGTTGAATATCCCTGTATTACAGTAAATGAAACGTTGTCCAAACTACGACGCGCGGGCCAATTGCGGTCCAGCGGCGTCTTGAAATTGTCCCGCGACACGTCATGGGTTGATCAGGACTTAGTCCTGTGACGAATGTCTATTTTAATTGCGGATAACTGACAGTTTATCTGTGGCTGACTTGCCACCACCTTGTGGTCAACATTAAAACTGCAAATCATTAATTTGGGAATTGTACTTCGAAGACCAAACAGCATAGCATTTACTTATATAACCCAATCCAAACATGGTCACACATAACGCAATCTGCTTACTGGACTTTGTGGACATTATAATGTTAAACTACCATTCATAATTCAAAATGACATCCATTTAAATCTAATACAATAACAAAACACCTATCCATGTTTGGCACATTTTAGCTGCTTGATATTTCTGAGTGAATACACAACTTTAAAGAGTTTGTCCTGGCAGTAAACAAAATATGTACACATTAGTGTTGTCCCGATACCAACATTTTGGTAATTTTCGGTACTTCTCTAAATAAAGGGACCACACAAAATTGCATTACTGGCTTTATTTTAACAAAAAATCTTGGGGTAAACGTATGTTTCTTATTTCAAGTTTGTCTTTAAATAAAATAGTGAATATACTAGACAATGTGTATTTAAGTAAGCAAACAAAGGCTCCTAATTTAGCTGCTGACATATGCAGTAACATATTGTGTCATTTTCCATTCTATTATTTTATCAAAATTATTAAGGACAAGTGGTAGGAAATTAACCTGTTCATTTACTGATAATATCTGCTTACTTTCTCTATCTACACTTCTCTTAACATGTAACAATCACTTTTTCTACCGTTTTTTGATACTTTACATTAGTTTTGGATGATACCACAAATAATGGGTATCTATCCGATACCAAGTCATTACAGGATCTTACATTGGTCATATTCAAAGTCCTCATGTGTCGAGAGACATATTTCCATCCATCAATCCATCTTCTACCGCTTATTCCTTTTGGGGTCACGGGGGGCGCTGGTGCCTATCTCAGCTACAATCGGGCGGAAGGCGGCGTACACCCTGGACGAGTCGCCACCTCATCGCAGGGCCCAGAACAAAAATTTTAAAAGAAATTCAAAAGACTTTGAAATAAGATTTAAATTTGATTCTACAGATTTTCTAGATTTGCCAGAATATTTTGGGGGAATTTTAATCATAATAACCAGAGACATATTTCCTGAGTTTATAAAAATAATATACATTTTTCAAAAATGAAAGACGAAGTTGTGATGCCTTAAAAGATCGATGTAATCATAGTAGTATTGATCAAATACGCTCCTGTACTTAGTATCATTACATTGGATGTTTGGTGTAGACAAACTAGACCGGTACTTTTCAGAGGGTGTATAGTACCGAATATAATTCATTAGTATTGCGTTACTGTACTATTACCGGTATACTACAACCATAATACACATATATATATATATATATATATATATATATATATATATATATATATATATATATATATATATATATCCATCCATCCATTTTCTACCGTTTATTCCCTTTTAGGGGTCGCGGGGTGCGCTGGCGCCTATCTCAGCTACAATCGGGCGGAAGGCAGTGTACACCCTGGACAAGTCGCCACCTCATCGCAGGGCCAACACAGATAGACAGACAACATTCACACTCACATTCACACACTTGGGCCAATTTAGTGTTGCCAATCAACCTATCCCCAGGTGCATGTTTTTGGAGGTGGGAGGAAGCCGGAGTACCCGGAGGGAACCCACGCATTCACGGGGAGAACATGCTAACTCCACACAGAAAGATTCCGAGCCTAAATTTGAACCCAGGACTGCAGGAACTTTGTATTGTGAGGCAGATGCACTAACCCCTCTGCCACCGTGAAGCCCATATATATATATATATATATATATATATATATATATATATATATATATATAAATATATATATATATTAGGGCTGTGAATCTTTGGGTGTCCCACGATTCGATTCAATATCGATTCTTGGGGTCACGATTCGATAATATATTGATTTTTTCGATTCGATTCGATTCTCAATTCGAAAACGATATTTTTCCGATTCAAAACGATTCTGTATTCATTCAATACATAGGATTTCAGCAGGATCTACCCCAGTCTGCTGACATGCTAGCAGAGTAGTAGATTTTTTTTTTTAAAACACTTTTATAATTGTAAAGGACAATGTTTTATCAACTGATTGCAATAATGTACATTTGATTTAACTATTAAACGAACCAAAAATATGACTTATTTTATCTTTGTGAAAACATTGGACAGTGTGTTGTCAAGCTTATGAGATGCCATGCAAGTGTAAGCCACTGTGACACTATTGTTCTTTTTTATTATTTTTATAAATGTCTAATGATAATGTCAATGAGAAATTTTTAATCACTGCTATGCTGAAATTCTAACTAATATTGATACTGTTGTTGATAATATTCATTTTTGTTTCACTACTTTTGGTTTGTTCTGTGTCGTGTTTGTGTCTCCCCTCAATTGCTCTGTTTATTGCAGTTCTGAGCAATGCTTAGTCAGGTTTGGTTTTGGAATTGGATTGCATTGTTATGGTATTGCTGTGTAGTGGTTTGTTGGATTGATTAAAAAAAAAAAATTAAAAATGAAAATCGATTTTGAATCGCACAACGTATTCGAATCGATTTTTTCCCACACCCCTAATATATATATATATATATATATATATATATATATATATATATATATATATATATATATATATATATGTACACATATAGGGGACGGCGTGGCGAAGTTGGGAGAGTGGCCGTGCCAGCAACCTGAGGGTTCCTGGTTCAATCCCCACCTTCTACCAACCTCGTCACGATCTGTTGTGTCCTTGAGCAAGACACTTCACCCATGCTCCTGATGGTTCGTGGTTAGGGCCTTGCATGGCAGCTCCCGCCATCAGTGTGTGAATGTTTGTGTGTATGGGTGAATGTGGAAATAGTGTCAAAGCGCTTTGAGTACCTTGAAGGTAAAAAAGCGCTATACAAGTATAACCCATATACCATTTATATGTATAGGCAATAAATTCAATCAATCAATAAATGTTTATTTATATAGCCCTAAATCACAAGTGTCTCAAAGGGCTGCACAAACCACAACGACATCCTTGGTACAGAGCCCACATAAGGGCAAGGAAAAACTCAACCCAGTGGGACATCGGTGACAGAGACTATGATGACTATGACAAACCTTGGGGAGGAATTACAGAGCAGGATCCATTGTCGTAAGTTCAACTTTTTGCTGTGCTTTAGGTCTTCACAGAAAACAAAAGGGCAACGGAAAGACTTGTAAAGCAACCAAAATTGAGCACTAAATTGAGCCGCGCTGCATCTGTCCCCAAAGAGGCTGCGTCTCTCTCCCTCGCCACCCGAGCCGTCTTCCGTCGTTCTTTTGAAAGAGTTTGTTTCTCAAGGTGATTGTCGGGGTGATAAGGGAGAGGGTGTTATTAAGGGTGACAGCGGAGGGGCTGAGAGGCTGCGAGCGGCTGACTGGGATGACCTTGCCCTGTCGTCCCCGCCTTGCTCTGGATGCTCCTGCACCGGCATCTTTGCCGTCATCCCGTCCGGCCCCGATATCTGCATGCCCCGCATGCCTTCCTGCCAGCCTGTTTGTCTGAACCTAGTCTCCTTGCCGGAGCTACCCTCCTGGCTGCAGGAAAACCAAACATGATTTCTGACCTTTCCTTCCCGTGTACAAGTGTAACCTTTGCCGAGCCGCCGGGAAGCAATGAACAAGGAATGAATGTTAAAAAAAAAAAAAAGAAAAGGGAGAAACGACAGAACACTCTCGTCATGTATAATATATTTGAGTAAGGTTTTCTGCGGTAGGTCCCTAATGACGTCAATTCCCTGTACTTGAAAATCGATACCAGTACTCAACTATAACAATTTTTGGTACTTTTGTTCAAATGTGTCAAACAATTATAATTGTTTATTGTCATTTTTCCATTCAACATTTAACGCTGAGCTCTACCGTCTAGTTATTATTTTGTTTTCTTACACTTCCGTGTCTCATTTACAAGTACATTACACCAGTGGTCCCCAACCTTTTTGTATCCGCGGACCGGTCAACGCTTAGTAATTTGTCCCGCGGCCCGGGGGGGGGGGCTTTTTTTTTTTTTTTTTTTTTTACTTTGTCATGAAAAAGGGACATTTTTGTCATGAAAAAGGGAGGTTTTTGTGGTTGGTGCACTAATTGTGAGTGTATATTGTGTTTTTTGTATTTTTTATGTTGATTTAATTAAAAAAAATAAAAAAAATGTTTTTTTTTTGTTGTTTTTTTCTTAAGTAAAAATTGTAAGTGTATATTGTGTTTTTTGTGTTTTTTTATGTTGATTTAATTAAAACAAATAAAAAAAATGTTTTTTTTTGTTTGTTTTTTCTTAAGTAAAAATGAATAAAAAATTATTCTGCGGCCCGTTACCAATTTGGGCCATGGCCCGGTGGTTGAAGACCACTGCTTTACAGTACTTTGCATGCAGTAGTAATTCCCAAACGCTAGACGACAGTAGTGTATAGACCGGGGGTTAGCAACTAAATGAGCTAAATGAGCTTTTTTTTTTTTTTATTTTATTAAAATTGAAAATGGAAAAAGATGGGCAAAAAAAACAAAAACATTTTTGTTTTATTATGTTTTTTGTTTGAGGACAAACATGACACAAACCTTCCAAATTGTTAGAAAGTCCACTGTTTTAATATGTTTGTGTGAATGCATTTTATGTATTTTCAAAAAGCTGGAAGATGTTGAACATTTATGGGAGCGAAGCGTTGCTACAAAAATTAGCAGCACTGCTAATTTGTAGCATCCTTTGAAAAGTCACCCGCTCGAGAATGAAGAGTGCTTCAAACTGTGCATGTCAACATCTCCGTCCGGTGCCACACCCACTAAATACCGAAGCAACTTTTTAAAAAATCAACACCATAGGACACATACTATTTGATATGCAGCTCCTTTTTATGTGACACTTATTGAAATATCTTGTGTGACATCATGCACAAAAGTGCACTTTATTTGTTTTTAACTATTGTAATGGCGTTCTGTACAAAAATTACACTTTAATTCAGTGTTGTTTTGATGTGTCATCTTTGTGACATCCTGCACAAAAGTGCACTTTATTTGTTTTTAACTATTGTAGTGGCGTTCTGTACAAAAATTACACTTTAATTCAGTGTTGTTTTGATGTGTCATCTTTGTGACATCCTGCACAAAAGTGCACTGTATTTGTTTTTAACTATTGAAGTGGCGTTCTGTACAAAAAGTACACTTTAATTTAGTGTTGTTTTGATACGTCATCTTTGTGACAACATGCACAAAAGTGCACTTTGTTTTTAACTATTGTAGTGGCTTTCTGTACAAAAAGTGCACTTTAAATTAGTGTTGTTTTGATATGTCATCTTATCGACATTATGCACAAAAGTGCACTTTATTTGTTTTTAACTATTGTAGTTGCGTCTTGTACAAAAAGTGCACTTTTGTTTAGTGTTGTTTTGATATGTCATCTTATTGACATCATGCAAAAAAGTGCACTTTATTGTTTTTAACTATTGTAGTGGCGTTTTGTACAAAAAGTACACTTTAATTTAGTGTTGTTTTGATATCTCATCTTTGTGACATCATGCACAAAAGTGCACTTGAATTGTTTTTAACTATTGTAGTGGCGTTCTGTACAAAAAGTACACTTTAATTTTGTGTTGTTTTGACGTCATCTTAGTGACATCATGCACAAAAGTGCACTTTATTGTTTTTAACCATTGTAGTGGCGTTCTGTACAAAAAGTACACTTTAATTTAGTGTTGTTTTGATATGTCATCTTAGTGACATCATGCACAAAAGTGCACTTTATTTGTTTTTAACTATTGTAGTGGCGTTCTGTACAAAAATACACTTTAATTTAGTGTTGTTTTGATATGTCATCTTTGTGACATCATGCAAAAAAGTGCACTTTATTTGTTATTAACTATTGTAGTGGCATTCTGTACAAAAAGTACACTTTAATTTAGTGTTGTTTTGATATGTCATCTTATCGACACTATGCAAAAAAGTGCACTTTGTTTTTAACTATTGTAGTGGCGTTCTGTACAAAAAAATACACTTTAATTTAGTGTTTTTTTGATATGTCATCTTAGTGACATCATGCACAAAAGTGCACTTTATTTGTTTTTAACTACTGGTTCGGGCTCCAGTACTCTGGAATGCCCTCCCGGTAACAGTTCGAGATGCCACCTCAGTAGAAGCATTTAAGTCTCACCTTAAAACTCATTTGTATACTGTAGCCTTTAAATAGACTCCCTTTTTAGACCAGTTGATCTGCTGTTTCTTTTCTTTTTCTTCTATGTCCCACTCTCCCCTGTGGAGGGTGTCCGGTCCGATCCGGTGGCCATGTACTGCTTGCCTGTGTATCGGCTGGGGACATCTCTGCGCTGCTGATCCGCCTCGACATCTCTGCGCTGCTGATCCGCCTCCGCTTGGGATGGTTTCCTGCTGGCTCCGCTGTGAACGGGACTCTCGCTGCTGAGTTGGACCCGCTTTGGACTGGACTCTCGCGACTATGTTGGATCCATTGTGGATTGAACTTTCACAGTATCATGTTAGACCCGCTCGACATCCATTGCTTTCCTCCTCTCTAAGGTTCTCATAATCATTATTGTCACAGACGTCCCACTGGATCATTATTGTCACCGATATCCCACTGGGTGTGAGTTTTCCTTGCCCTTATGTGGGCCTACCGAGGATGTCGTGGTGGTTTGTTCAGCCCTTTGAGACACTAGTGATTTAGGGCTATATAAGTAAACATTGATTGATTGATTGATACTGTAGTTGCGTCTTGTACAAAAAGTGCACTTCAACTTAGTGTTGTTTTGATGTCATCCTAATGACATCATGCACAAAAGTGCACTCATAGCTTGTTTTAAAATGTCTCTGACAATCTTGCACTTTCCGTTTTGAAATGACATGAATTTTTGTGCCACTGCTTTAATAAATACAGTTTTGGTCGATTGACTTAGTTGTGATTTCCCTCTGCACAAGTTTAAAATGAGCATATAATAATGCAGTATGAAAAAGAATGTTTTAATGTAGACATATAGAATCATCATACTGCTGTGATTATATGTATCAAATGTTAACTCAAGGCTAAGGCAACATTTCGAGATATATATCGTGTATCACGATCTGGCCTAAAAATATCGAGATATTAAAAAAAGGCCATATCGCCCAGCCCTAGTTGAAAGTCACAACATTGACACTTTTGTATCATGAAATCAGGTGTCAGTGTTGAAGCTTAAAATGCCCAAACACTTTTCAGCATTCTTATCAGCATGCAATGCCATCTGCTGTTCGCATGTGCGTCGTCAAAAGAGGTGTTTTTCTCCGGTGAGAGGAAAAAAGTACAAGAGCAATTCCGCTCACTAAACCCGCGACATCATCACTCTGCTTGCTCTTCTTGTTGTTCTTGGCCGTCGTCAGCAAGTTTGGGCGTTGGCATTATCATTAGTAGTTTGTTAGATAAGGCTAATTGATCTCCACCTAGCCCGGTGTATTAGCGTATCGCGCGCTGCTCCTCCTTCCAACTGACTCTGCATAACTCTTAAAGCCTCAGCACAATCTTGGCCTCAGGAGCAAAGCACATCCCTGCAGAAATGATTTCATCATCATCGTCATCTCTGTCTCTTTCTCTCTTTCTGCTGCTCTTCTGATTTTGCATCTAATTCGAGTTCTTGCTTTAGTATAATTCCGAGTCGAGTTGTTGACCATTTTCAGGGTTTTCACCCACTATTGTAAGGTGAAAGAAGTCTTGTTTTTGGCCCACCTGGTTGTTTGCATGTATAAATATCAAAACCCTGACAATATGAAATTTTTTTTTGCTGGTGTGATATAACTGTCTAATGCAGGGGTGTAAAACTCATTTTAGATCGAGGGCCATATTGAAAAAAATAATCTACTCCCAAGATTAGTTTAGTGTGTTAAGAATCCCCATTATTCTACTGCGCAGTGGAGACTATTATTCCCAGGGTCCAGGCAAAAAAAACATCACACAATCACAACACAAAAGATTACAATGCAGTACAACATGATCAATAATAACATTTTTGCAATACAAAACGAACAACAACAAAAAACAATAACTTGGACTTTACATAATCATGTTCATACCAAAGATAAAAAAGAGAAATATATATATATATATATATATATATATATATATATATATATATATATATATATATATATATATATATATATATATATATCTGTGTTGATTGGATTATCCAGAGAATAGTGCTCGGTACTGTGGTAGAGCGCAATATGTGTGTGTGGGAAAAATCACAAGACTACGTCATCTCTACAGAACTGTTTCATGAAGGGTTCCCTCAATCATCTCCTGATGATTGAGGGAACCCCTTCATCAGGAGATGATTGAGGGAACCCTTCATGAAACAGTTCTGTAGAGATGACGTAGTCTTGTGATTTTTCCCACACACACACACACACACACACACATATATATATATATATATATATATATATATATATATATATATATATATATATATATATATATATATATATATATATACATACATATATATATAAATACATATATATATATATATATATATATATATATATATATATATATATATACATATATATACATATATATGTATATACATACATATATATATAAATACATATATATATATATATATATATATATATACACATATATACATACATATATATATATACGTACACATATATATATATATATATATATATATATATATATATATATATATATATATATAGACAAAATAAAATGAAGAACTAATGGCCTACAATATACACATTACTGTACCAAAGACATGCAATATTCTAAGTGACGAAAAAAATACCATAATGAATAAAATATAATATATAATATAATATAAAACATAATATAATGAATACAATATAATATAATATAATATGAAAAATAAACTTAAATTAAATTAAATTAAATCACAGCAAAATAACTTAAAAATAAAGAAAACTTCCTATTGTTTTCTTTGTTAAAATAAAGAACAAGCGCATTCTGAAATTGTACAAATCGTAATGTTGTTTCTTTGTTACAATTACCTGTTGTGGTTAATAGTATACATACTTAATTTGTCGTTATTTATATTTTCTGAATAAATTATGCGATAATGTTCATCAGTCAACTCATTGGTGGTAATTCCCAATCCATCAAGATTAAAAAAATACATCAAAATCAAATCACCGTATGTTATTTATGTAGTTTGATCATTTTCCTTTACTGATGTACTAACATCATGCGGTTTATTTTGTACATTTGTAGAATCATCTAAAAATATAGAAATAATTGCTATTGCGACATCCAGTGGACACATTCAGAACAGCGGTTTCTTTCATTAAAAAATTTTTTATACTTAGCAAACTCATCCCGCGGGCCGGATAACACCTGTTTGCGGGCCGTACGTTTGACACCACTGGTCTAAAACAAGTACTAATAGTCAGATTTCTGGGTTAACACACTATATAATTGTATTCTTTGACAGCAACCGACTGATTTTTGCCAAAAGAAAAAAAATCGACATGACCCTAAAAGTTATGTTTGCATTCCATGATCATTTAGTCCAGGGTTGTCAAACTCAAATACAGAGTGGGCCAAAATTTAAAACTGAACAAAGCCGCAGGCCAAGGTTTAACAAATTAACCTTCTAATAGGGACCCAAACAAGTTCTGCATTGAACATTGAACAAGCGAGACTTATATAACTTTATAGTGACATGCAAAATCGAGTTTCAAATAATACTCATAATTTAAAAATAGCAAATTTAAATAGAAATTTAATGCCTCTTTTCTATTTGCAGCCTTCTCAGGTAAATATCAAAATAAACTTTTCCCACAGGCTGATAATACATTTTTATATTGTAGCATCCAGGAAAAGGTAGTACTGCAAGGGGTCTGTGTATTTGTTCCGTTGTGTTTATGTTGTGTTACAGTGCGAATGTTCTCCTGAAATTGGACTGTCATTCTCGTTTAGTGTTGGTTCCCAGTGTGGCGCATATTTGTAACAGTCTTAAAGTTGTTTATACGGCCACCCTCAGTGTGACCTGTATGGCTGTTGACCAAGCTTGCATTGCATTAGCGTGTGTGTGTGTAAAAGCCACATATATCATGTGACTAGGCCGGTACGCTGTTTCTACGTAGGAAACACGGACGTGACGAAAGGTTTTAGAGGACGCTTGAGGCAGTGCTTGTCCAGGTGGGAATCGGGAGAAAATTGAGAGAATGGTTGCCCCCTGTGATTTTCGTGAGGGGCACTGAAATTTGGTAGTCTCCTTGGAAAATCGGGGGGGATTATGAGTATTAGTGGTGAATGCGGTGTTACAGCGACACCGCCGCTGCATAATACCGGTGGCCCAGTTCTAATGTTAATTTGACATTGCCTATTGGGCCAAATGGAAATACACGGGGGGCCACATTTGGCCCGCGGGCCAGAGTTTGACACCCATGATTTAGTCCCCACAGAATTATAATAAGTGAAGTGAAGTGAATTATATTTATATCGCGCTTTTTCTCTAGTGACTCAAAGCGCTTTACATAGTGAAACCCAATATCTAAGTTACATTTAAACCAGTGTGGGTGGCACTGGGAGCAGGTGGGTAAAGTGTCTTGCCCAAGGACACAACGGCAGTGACTAGGATGGCGGATGCGGGAATCGAACCTGCGACCCTCAAGTTGCTGGCACGGCCGCTCTACCAACCGAGCTAAACCGCCCTCATCATAACATCACCAATTGGCTTCTATCAATACCCAAGGACTTGAGAATTGTGCATGTACCGTTTTAGTCTTGGAATATGCACAAACGGTTCTAAGAGTACAAAAAATGTGCATGATGGGGTACCTTCATGAAGCTTATACCTGGGGCCTCAATAATGGAATTCTACTTGATAGTGAAGGTTGTAATAAATGGACAGGAGCTCAGGCTGCTGACTTGGGGATCTTATTGTTGCATACTATAGCGGGTACTGTAAATATGGAAAGTAGTTGTTGAGAGGAAGGTCAGTTTTCATCCTGAGCACAGGTGTCCTCGAGTTAGAAGGACGAGGAGGACTTGCCATGGTCCCCTCATTTTCACATGAACTGATGCGAGGGCTGACCTGAGTCTTGTTCACACGAGTTATCGGACTGAACTGCCCGTGTTTGAGTATTGTTTCTGTGAGAGGATTAGGGCTAGGGGCCCTCAGTGTTGGATTAGCGCCGCCTGATCTAGACAACCTCTGAACATGCTGTTTGGAATCTTTCCATGTGTGTCCAGTGTAGTACATTGTGACTGGTCATCTATTGTACTGTGTGTATGCATATGCTGTATACTCGCATGCAAAAATAACAATGGTGTTCTGTCAGAAATCTGTGTTGGAAGTTCCGTCTCTCTTTTCTAAAACTAGAATATTGCTACTCGGTAACAGTAGAAGGGAAAGTTAAACACAAATACAAATAGACAGAATAGAAATTGAAATAGTAAATTAGACCAACTTTCTAAGTGTAATGATTGATAATAAAATTAACTGGAAATCTCATATAAAAAAAATATACAACATAAAATGGCAAGAAACACGTTAATAATGAATAAAGCAAAACACGTTCTAGACCAGGGGTGTCAAACTCAAATACAGAGTGGGCCAAAATTTAAAACTGAACGAAGCCGTGGGCCGAGGTTGAACAAATGAATCCTTTATTAGGGACCCAAACAAGTTTTGCATTTAATATTGACCAAGAAAGGCTTATATAACTTTATAGTGACATGCAAAGTCGAGTTTAAAATAATAATAATAAAAAAATATCAATGGCATATCAAATCAAATAAAAATACAAATTGAATACCTCTTTCGGCGGCGGGTTTGAGTTGGGGCGGGGTTTGGTGGTAGCGGGGCTGTATGTTGTAGCGTCCCGGAAGAGTTAGTGATGCAAAGGGTTCTGGGTATTGGTTCGGTTGTGTTTATGTTGTGTTACGGTGCGGATGTTGTCCCGAAATGTGTTTGTCATTCTTGTTTGCTGTGGGTTCACTGTGTGGCGTATATAACAGTGTTAAAGTTGTTTATACGGCCACCCTCAGTGTGACCTGTATGACTGTTGACCAAGTATGCCTTACATACACTTGTGTGTGTGTATGAGCCGCATATATTATGTGAGTGGGCCGGCACGATGTTTGTATGGTGGAAAAGCGGACGTGGCCACATGTAGAGAACACCAAAGGCAGTGCTTTTACGGCCCGCCCCCAATATTGTTGTCCAGGTGGAAATTCGGAGAAATTCGGGAGGGGCACTGAAATTCGGGAGTCTCCCGGGAAAATCGGTAGGGTTGACGAGTATGAGTATTAGTGGTGAATGCGGTGTTACAGCGGCGGGCCAGCTCTAATGTTAATTTAATATTGCCTCAAGGGCCAAATGAAATTACACGATGGGCCAAATTTGGCCCGCGGGCCAGAGTTTGACACATGTTCTAGACCAAAAATCACTTTCTACTGATCGCTAGTGTTTCCATATCTGAGTTATTGTGTAGAAATATGGGTACACAACTACAAAAGTACCCTTCATTCCTTAACCGTGTTACAAAAAAGTTCAGTTAGAATGATACATAATGTTGGATATAGAGAACATACAAACCCTGTACTTACTCAATCGAAAATACTGAAATTTTACAACAGAGTGCATTTGCAAACAGCTAAAATTATGCACAAGGAAAACTGCAATCTGCTACCGAAGAATATACAAAAATTATTCTCAACAAAAGAGGTTTTGTAATTTAAAACATTTGTACGGACGTACAGCACGTAAGACCTGCAGTATATCAGTATGTGGATTTAAATTATGGAATGGATTAAGCAAAGAAATCAAACAATGTGCTAATATGATCCACTTCAAGAAACTCTTCAAATTAAAGTGTTTACAAAGTACAAAGAAGAAGATAAACATTCTGTATTTATTCCAGCCCTCCATTCATTTTCGAGATAATCTTATTCATCTCACCATATGAAATACAACTTACTTCACAAATTATTATCTATTTATTTATTTTGAATTGTACTAGTTATGAAGTATATTGTGAATAAGTTGAGAACAGGAAGTGAACAAAAGTGTTAGCAACTGCTATGTAAGGAAAAAGGGGTAGGATTATATAAGATATGCATCTTCCTACTCCCTTTCGAACATGTTGAATAGAGACACTGGAAATTGTGATGTTGCATGCTTGCATCTTCAAAATAAACTTGAACTCAAACTCAACTCTGCTGTCCATCACAATGTGTGGCAACAACGTTCTTAAAAATTCCAGGTTATGTTTGAACTGCAGGATATTTAGTTAAATCTGATTTTCTTAAGTAGTCGTTCACATACAGTAAAATGCAGTGTTTAATATACAAAGTAACATCATGTAACAATAGATGAATATAGCACTTTTTTAGACAGTGTCATGATCCGTGGTCCGGATCATGTTTTGGTTAGTTATGTTCTGTTAGTTTTGGACTCCCTTAGTTCCTGTTGTGTGCACTCCTGGGTTTATTTTGGTCACCATGGGGATTAATTGGGTTCAACTGCCTCTGGGTAGTAATCGCACGCTCAGCTGCTGTCAAACTACTTATCAGAGAGCTATTTTATTCACCTTGCTCGCCACGCTCAGTCTGGCGTCAGTGTTTGCTGTATGATTTCTTGTTTCCATGCCCATAGTTCTAGGTTTCCTGCGCTAAGTTTTCGCCTTTGGTACGCTTGCCTTTGTTGTTTTCCTGTTATTTTGTACAAACCCCGTTTCCATATGAGTTGAGAAATTGTGTTAGATGTAAATATAAACGGAATCCATCCATCCATTTTCTACCGCTTATTCCCTTTTGGGGTCGCGGGGGGCGCTGGCGCCTATCTCAGCTACAATCGGGCGGAAGGCGGGGTACACCCTGGACAAGTCGCTACCTCATTGCAGTAAACGGAATACAATGATTTGCAAATTATTTTCAACCCATATTCAGTTGAATATGCTACAAAGACAACATATTTTATGTTCCAACTGATATAAATATTTTTTGGGTTTGCAAATAATCATTAACTTTAGAATTTGATGCCAGCAACACGTTACAAAGAAGTTGGGAAATTTGGCAATAAATACAGATAAAGTTGAGGAATGCTCATCAAACATTTATTTGGAACATCCCACAGGTGTGCAGGCTAATTGGGAACAGGTGGGTGTCATGATTGGGTATATAAGCAGCTTCCATGAAATGCTAAGTAATTCACAAACAAGGATGGGGCGAGGGTCACCAAATTGTAAGCAAATGGTCAAACAGCTTTAGAACAACATTTCTCAACGGGCTATTGCAAGGAGTTTAGGGATTTTACCATCGTAAAATCATCAAAAGGTACAGAGAATCTGGAGAAATCACTGCTTGTAAGCTATGATATTACAGACCTTTGAACCCTCAGGTGGTACTGCATCAAAAACTGACATCAGTGTGTAAAAGATATCACCACATGGGCTCAGTAACACTTCATAAAACCACTGTCAGTAACTACAGTTGATCACTACATCTGTAAGTGCAAGTTAAAACTCTACTATCCAAAGCAAAACCCATTTATCAACAACACCCAGAAACACCGCCGGCTTCGCTGGGCCCGAGCTCATCAATGATGGACTGATGCAAAGTGGAAAAGTGTTTTGTGGTCTGACGAGTCCACATTTCAAATTATGTTTGGAAACTATGGACGTGGTGTCCTCCGGAACAAAAAGGAAAGTTACCATCCGGATTGTTATAGGCGCAAATTTCCGAAGCCAGCATCTGTGATGGTATGGGGGTGTATTAGTGCCCAAGGCATGGGTAACTTACACATCTGTGAAGGCACCATTAATGCTGAATGGTCCATACAGGTTTTGGGGCAACATATGTTGTCATCCAAGCAACGTTATTATGGACGCCTCCGTTTTTTTCAGCAAAACAATGCCAAGCCACGTGTTGCAACAGCGTGGCTTTATAGTAAAGGAGTGCGGGTACTTTCCTGACTCGCCTGCAGTCCAGACCTGTCTCCCATCGAAAATGTGTGCCGCATTATAAAGCGTAAAATACAACAGCGGAGGCCCCGGACAGTTGAACGACTGAAGCTCTACATAAAACAAGAATGGGAAAGAATTCCACTTTCAAAGCTTCAACAATTAGTTTTCTCAGTTCCCAAACGTTTATTTAGTGTTGTTAAAGAAAAGGTGATGTAACACAGTGGTGAACATTCCGTTTCCCAACTACTTTGGAAATTCTAAGTTGATTATTATTTGCAAAAGAACATAAAGTTTTTGAGTTTGAACATCAAATATATTGTTTTTGTAGTGCATTCACTGAATATGGGTTGAAAAGGATTTGCAAATCATTGTATTCCGTTTATATTTACATCTAACACAATTTCTCAACTCATATGGAAACGGGGTTTGTAGTTGGATGATTTTTGATGAATAAATCATATCCTACCTCACGCTGTCGTCCGAAGTTGTCCGTTCTGCATTCCTGGGAGAACGACCCCGCATAACGATGCGACCCATCCGTGACTCAAAGTACTTTACAGGGAAGTGAGAACCCATCATTCATTCACTCCACATGCATACATTGATAGTGGTAAGCTACATTTTTAGCCACAGCTGCTCTGGGGTAAACTTACCCTTGCTCTCAGTGTGAGTGGCACTGGGACCAAGGGTGAAGTGTCTTGCGCGAGGTCATAACAGCAATGACTTGGATGGCAGAAGCGGGAATCGAACATGGAAACCTCAAGTTTATACCCCGCAACGCTGTCACATATGACATCATTAATATAATGAAACGTCTTTAAAAAAGGGTCACAGGTGAAAAAAAAAGCTCCTTCTGGTTGCATGGAAAAGGCCTGAAACCTTATTAATAAAAAAAAAAGATTCTTATTAAAAAAAATAATAATAATGAAATTGATTTTTGAAAATTATAAATCGATTTAGAAACGGTTTAAAATAAAAACCATAAGTCCGATATGAATCTATTTTTTTGCGCGCTTCTAATATACGATATAGTGTTAATCAATGGATTTAATGTATTTTTTGACAGTTAATTTTTAACTTTCTTCCCCTTGCGCACACACACACACACACACACACACACACACACACACACACACACACACACACACACACACACACACACATAAAAACAAACACACTCTGGCACATCATGGGTTCATACAAAGTTTGTTCGGAACAGAACTCTTAAAAAACAAAATATTTTTGGTTATAATAAGTTAAAAAACGTTTTTTTCAACAGATCATTGTTAGCATCCGGTCAGGAAGCAGAAGCCACTGTTGCATGCATACACACACTACATCACCATGGTGACACATTCACGTGACAAACACCGCCTGGATGGATACGGCCTACTCTAATATAAAGTGTCATCTTTTTGATGGATTTTGATGGTATTGACAAGTGTTAGAAAAACTCCATCATTTTCAAACAACCAAGACAAAAAGCCGCCACAGGAAAAACTTAGCCCACTTTAATTCACGACTCAAGCACTTTTGCCTGATATTCGCGCGGTGGGAGTGTCCTCAGGCTTTATTGAAGAATACAAATAAGAGAGGCGTGTGTAATAGCGTAGCACTTGGCCGCAAACGGGATAATCAGACCCCTTATGCCAGGGGTCGGCAACCCAAAATGTTAAAAAGAGCCATATTGGACCTAAAATACAAAAAAAAAAATCTGTCTGGAGCCGGAAAAAATTAAAAGCCTTATATAAGTGTTATAATGAAGGCAACATAAGATGTAAGTGTCTATATTAGCCTACTATCAACATTACTTTAAAAGTCTTATATAAGTGTTAAAATGAAGGCAACACATGATGTAAGTGTTTATATTAGCCTACTATCTAAATGACTTTAAAAGTCTTATATAAGTGTTAAAATGAAGGCAACACATGATGAGTCTATATTAGCCTACTATCTAAATTTCTTTAAAAGTTTTATATACGTGTTATAATGAAGGCAACACATGATGTGTCTATATTAGCCTACTATCAAAATGACTTTAAAAGTCTTATATAAGTGTTATAATGAAGGCAACACATGATGTAAGTGTCTAAATTAGCTATATTAACCTACTATCAAAACGACTTTAAAAGCCTTATATAAGTGTTATAATGAAGGCAACACATGATGTAAGTGTCTATATTAGCCTACTATCAAAATGACTTTAAAAGTCTTATATATAGGGACGGCGTGGCGCAGTGGAAGAGTGGCCGTGCGCAACCCGAGGGACCTTGGTTCAAATCCCACCTAGAACCAACTTCGTCACGTCCGTTGTGTCCTGAGCAAGACACTTCACCCTTGCTCCTGTTGGGTACTGGTGGGCGCCTTGCATGGCAGCTCCCTCCATCAGTGTGTGAATGTGTGTGTGAATGGGTAAATTGGGAAGTAATGTCAAAGTGCTTTGAGTACCTTGAAGGTAGAAAAGCGCTATGCAAGTACAACCCATTTATATAAGTGTTGTAATGAAGGCAACACATGATGTAAGTGTCTATATTAGCTATATTAGCCTACTATCAAAATGACTTTAAAAGCCTTATATAAGTGTTATAATGAAGGCAACATATGATGTAAGTGTCTATATTAGCCTACTATCAAAATGGCTTTCAAAGCCTTATATAAGTGATATAATGAAGGCAATATATGCTGTAAGTGTCTATGTTAAATATATTCGCCTACTATCAAAGGCTGACGCAAATCTTTGTTGACAGAAATGTTGTATTTGAATTTTTACTCTAAACATTTTTGCAACATTGGAAAAGATACGTAAAATGGAGGCTTTTCACAGGATGAGATAAACTCTGGAAATCACTGGTTTAGAATGGCTAAAGGTATAGGTGTGTGTGTCCAAGTTAAAGGAAATAACAGGCTGTCTTCTTCTAATGGATTTATTACAATCTTTGCAAGCTGGGTAGCGTTTGCTGTGGTCTGGAACAACATGGCTCACAAACAACTATAAGAAATGCAACCAATTGTCAGGACTAGGACTTGGATTTGTTTTGCTTCTTCGACGCAGAGGGAATTTGGGACGAGCCAGGCGTGAATTAAGATATATGATTAATTTATTTACACACTATAATACAAAAAAAGTGGCGGATCAAAACCAGGGCTATGAAACAAAAGACTAGAACCGAGGCTGTAACTATAAACATGAAACAAAAACACTTGCTCAATGGCATGAATAACAATGAACTATAAACAAAAACAGCATGATGGCATGGCTATGAATAACTAAAAGAAAACACTTACTGTGACCAAAAACAAAGGGCATGAATAGCAAGTTGCGTGGCATTAAGGATGTGCAGCTTAGGTAGGCAGGTAGCAAAGTTCCCAGCCCGAGGAACAGACAACAAATGGCTTAAATACTAGCTGTGATAATGATTACTAACGGGTGTGAGGCTTAGGACAGTTGGAAACTAATGACTAACTATGGAAACAAACAAAACCAGTAAGTACAAAACGGGAAACAAGAATCCAAAAAACAAAACATATCATGATCAAACATAAACCTGATTCACAGGCATGACACCAATATTACATACAGACAATGTGTTATGAAACATCCATCCATCCATTTTCTACCGCTTATTCCAAATATAAATTAAGTACACAGTGGACATAAGTAACAGACATTAAATGAGCTCAAATATACCTACAAACGAGGCATAATGATGCAATATGTACATACAGCGAGCCTAAATAGCATGTTAGCATCGATTAGCTTGCAGTCATGCACTGACCAAATATGCCTGATAAGCACTCCAGCAAATCAATAACATCAACAATGCTCACCTTTGGGCATTCACGCACAGTATAAAACATTTGGTGGACAAATGAGACGAATAAAGTGTGGCATAAAGACATGTCTTTCTGTGGCAGCGTCGGAGAAAGTCGGAGATGTAAACAAACTACGATGCGTTCAAGGATGGCTGAAATTAGTAGGACAAAGCAGTGCTTGCCAAATATTATCATCAGTGAAGCATGTTTAATATAAACAGTGGGATTTATCTCAATTATGAAGGTTTGTGTCATATTTTTCATCTTACAGAAAATATATTAAAACAAAAAATATTTTTCCATTTTCACTCATCTCTGAAAGAGGTCCAGGGAGGGTTGCTGACCCCTGCCTTATTCGTAAGTTTTTCACTGCTGTTCCCATGACAAAAATACGAGTGGGAATTGTTAAGCGGAAAGCGCCAAAATGTGAATGTTTTTAGTGGAGATCATAGTAGAGAACCAAAAGTGTGATCCGAGCCTGGGAGGCGTATCCTACTTTGCTTCATTACTGAGCGTCGTCTCTCGAAGAAAAAGGAGAACACCTCTGATGTTTAATACATGGACTACTCTGTTGTCTTTTACGCCAGATAAATTCATCATCAAATAACAGCAGCCGAGCATGTAGCCCCACGCTCTCTCTCTCTCTCTTTCTTTCAATCTGGACTTTTTTTTTCTCTCTCCTTCTTGTACTCGCTCTACATTTTAATTCATCGCATCTCGCTCCGGTTCTTCTTCTCATTCCTCCGTCACATCTCAGTGAACAGCCGCAAACACAACACTGCAGTACAAAAAAAAAAAAAAAGACAGTATTATGTACATGATGCGTTTTTGTTAAACACATTCCCGATGCTGGACACGTTCCGTTCCTATTACGATGTGATGCAAACCCCCCCCAGTGGGTAAGTCCGTGTTTGCATGAGAGATGTACAGTATGTTTGCCTGTTTGTCCTGCCTGTGTGGGTGGCTGAGTGGGTGGGAGGCCTGCCTCCATAATGCCAGCGCTTGCTTCTAATCCCGGCCCTCCTCAGTGGGCTGCGGGCTCCGGCTGTGCTCGGCGGGTCCCCGCTACAACGCCAACTGAGCCGCAGCTGACGGCAAACCTGTTCCTCTTTCTGCTCGAAACTTTACGGTTTTAGAAGCTGGGGGAAGGTACGGCTGAGGTTTGACATGAGGGTATCTAGCTCCTTCTTAATCCCCATGTCAAAGAAAGATGATACCAATGATGATACTAAAGATGTTACTAAAACGGCCTTCTTTCATCTCCGTAATATCGCTAAAATTTGTTCCATTTTGTCTACTAGGGATGCTGAGATCATTATTCATGCTTTTGTTACGCCTCGTCTCGATTATTGTGACGTATTATTTTAGAGCCTCCCTATGTCCAGCATTAAAAGATAACGGTTGGTACAAAATGCGGCTGCTAGACTTTTGACAAGAACAAGAAACTTTGATCATATTACGCCTATACTGGCTCACCTGCACTGGCTTCCTGTGCACTAAGGATGCGACTTTAAGGTTGTACTACTTACGTATAAAATACTAAACGGTCTAGCGTCATCATATCTTGCTGATTGTATTGTATACATCTGCATTCTAAGAACTCCGGCTTATTAGTGATTCCCAGAGCCCCCAAAAATGTCTGTGGGCTTTAGAGCAGTTTCTATTCAGGCTCCAGTACTCTGGAATGTTACAGTTAGAGATGCTACCTCAATAGAAGCATTTAAGTCCCATCTTAAAACTCATTTGTATACATGCTAGCCTTTAAATAGACCCCCCTTTTAAACCAGTTGATCTGCCGTCTCTTTTCTGCTCTGCCCCGCTCTTCAGCGTGGAAATGGTTGTTAGGTGACCACAGATGACGCTAGCTGTTCAAATTCGGGACTTGAGGTGGACCACTCATCTGTGCATCATTTGGGGACGTCTCTGCGCTGCTGACTTGTCTCCACTCAAGATGATCTCCTGCTGGCTCCACTATGGACTGGATTCTCACACTATTAACTAGATCCACTCGGAGTCCATTGCACTGGTCGCCCAGGTGCAAGGTCCTCACATCAATGGTCCCTTCCGAGGTTTCTCCCTGTATCTAAGCTGAGGATGTTGTTGTGGCTTGTGCAGCCCTTTGAGACACTTGTGATTCAGGGCTATATAAATAAACGTTGATTGATTGACTGATTGGTGATGTCAACGGTATTCAAATGGTGACAGCAGACCGGCTGTGTTTAAGTTAAAGTTCCCCCGATAGTCGCACACGCACTACATGTAGTGAAATTTGTCCTCTGCATTTAACCCATCCCCATGTTCCCCCGCCCTGGGAGGTGAGGGGAGCAGTGAGCAGCAACGTGGGCCACTCCCGGGAATCATTTGGTGATTTAACCCCCAATACCAACCACTGATGCTGAGTGCCAAGCAGGGAGGTAACGGGTCCCATTTGTATAGTCTTTGGTATGACTTGGCCGGGGTTTGAACAGACCGGCTGTGTTTAAGTTAAAGTTCCACCGATAGTCGCACACGCACTACATGTAGTGAAATTTGTCCTCTGCATTTAACCCAACCCCATGTTCCCCCGCCCTGGGAGGTGAGGGAAGCAGTGAGCAGCAACGTGGGCCACTCCCGGGAATCATTTGGTGATTTAACCCCCAATAGCAACCACTGATGCTGAGTGCCAAGCAGGGAGGTAACGGGTCCCATTTTTATAGTCTTTGGTATGACTTGGCCGGGGTTTGAACTCACGACCTCCCCGTCTCAGGGTGGACACTCTAACCACAAGGCCACTGAGCTGGTGTGCAACTATCGTTGGGACTTTAACTACACAGTATAAGGTCTTTGACTTTGGTTTTTGCAGCATAATCTTGAAAAAAAAAAAAAAAAACAGCGCTGTGCTGCCATCACATGGAGCATTGGTGTCAAACTCTGGCCCGCGGGCCAAATCTGGCCCGCCGAGTAATTTCATTTGGCCCGCCGGTATTATACAGCGGCAGTGCCGCTATAACACTGCATTCACCACTAACATACTTGTCAAACCTCCCAATTTCCCTTGAGACTCATCTATATTGTTGATGTGCCTTATAGACATTGTTATTAGTGTCCCCCTACAAACCCCAGTCACATAATAAATGCGGCTTTTAAACACAAACACTGCTGCAAAACATACTTAGTCAACAGCCATACAGATCATACTGACGGTGGCCATATAAACATTTTTGATACTGTTACAAATATGCGCCACACTGTGAACCCACACCAAACAAGAATGGCAAACACATTTTGGGAGAACATCCGCACCTTAACACAACATAAACACAACAGAACAAATACCCAGAACCCTTTGCAGTACTAACTCTTCCGGGACGCTACAATATACACCTCCGCTACCACCAAATCCCCCCCCACCCCCCAACCACCCCCACCTCAAACCCCTCGACCCCCACCTACCACCTCAACCCCGCCGCAGGCGCCCCCCCATTTCCCGAATTCGGAGGTCTCAAGGTTGGCAAGTGTGCTAATACTACAAATCTCATAATGCTCTGCGGTTGTTTTGGCGCGCCAGCCATGCTCTCTCCTCTGGGTCGGTAGCAATCCGCGTTCTTGCGCCACGCTTCGGCTAAAAGCGAGCTGGATCACCCCGCCTTCCCGTGCCTCTCACCCAGAAGTGCTGCGGCCTCATTCTACAACTGTCAGTGTCACTGTGTTACTCCTACCAAAAATGGCGAAAAGGAAGAGCGAAAACAGAACTTTTCTGGACAGGTGGGAGACAGAATATATGTGTATATATGTAAAAGACAGACCTGTCTGTCTCGTTTGTGGAGCCAATGGAAGGAATACAACAATAGGCGACACTATGAAACGAAACAACAGGACAAGTACAAGGACCTGGACACGACTCAAAGGAGCCAGAAAATAGAGGCGATGAAAAGAGGTTTGCTTTCACAACAGTATATGTTTTGTGTGTAAATGTGTATCCGTACTGTTGAACTGGTCACACAAAGTGGTTGATGGTTGATTATATGACCGAAATAAACGTATTTCATTCATTCATTCATTGCTTGTTCCATATTCAGTGTTAAAGCAAATCAGTCTAGCAAACAGAGCAATAAACGTTTTATTCATGCACTTTCTCTTGCTACTTCAAGGCTTGAATGTTTGATATAATCATTATTTATTTTTCAAATGTATTATTAGCCTGTGGAAAAAGCTTATTTTGATATTTAGGCTGCACATAGAAAAGAGGCATTCCATTTTTATAAAAATTTTATTTGATATGCCATTGATATTTTTTAATTATCATAATTATTATTTGAAACTCGATTTTGCATGTAACTTTAAAGTTATATAAGCATTGCTTGTTCAATATTCAATGCAAAATTTATTTTTAACCTTGGCCCGCGGCTTTGTTCAGTTTTAAATTTTGGCCCACTCTGTATTTAAGTTTGACACCCCTGACATAGAGGATCTAGCCTTTTTTCTAATTAGTCCTTGTGAGGAGGCGTGGCCGGCGGACCTGCAGCGAGGCGGGGCGCGCCGGGGCCGGCTCCGAGATGGGCGTCAGATGCGAAGATGGCACAACTAAGTGCAATTATGCAATCACCTCTCAATGCGTAAAAAGGGCAGCAGGAGATGCAGGAGGTGGAAAGGAGCTGGGGAGCCAGTGGTGCATGAGGAGCGAACGCGACAAAGAGCGAGACACAAACAACGCCAGGGACGGCTGAAAAGCGACCGGAAGAGCGAGCAGTTGGAAGAGGCAAGAGCTGAAAAGCGACCCGACCTGAACGGAGGTTTATTGAAATAATAAACAAAGTCACAAAACTGCTAGCAATCATGTCTCTCCTTGGTGGGCCGAGGAACCCGGAGAGAAGAGGTCCTCCACAGTCCTGTTTTTTAAATAGATTCCTAAAAACAGCATTGTCTCCACTATACAGAGGGATCTGGCTGGCATTTTGTGTTTTGTTTGCGATCGGTCATTAAAAACAGCACAGCACTCTCGCTGTATAGACGATCTTTGCAGCAGATTCCTAAAATCAGTACAACACTCCTGTCGAGTATACATCAACTGATGTTCTTCAAGAACTACCCTGGTATAAAACTATATCCGCTCCAATAAATGCACAAGGTAGCAACGTTTTTTAAAGCGTCCTTGGTCTCGGTGAATCAGCACCTTCAAGTCCGAGTCCATGGTTCTTGCCCAGTAAAGAAAGGGTGGAGTTCTATCTCTGGGTTGGGGAAGAGACCCTAACCCAAGTGGAAGAGTTCAAGTACCTAGGAAGAGTGGATTGCGAGATCGACAGGCGGATCGGTGCGGCGTCCTTAGTAATGCGGACGCTGTATCGATCCATTGTGGTGAAGAAGCTGAGCCGGAAGGCAAAGCTCTCAATTTACCGGTCGATCTTAGTTCCCATCCTCACCTATGGTCATGAGCTTTGGGTTGTGACTGAAAGGACAAGATCACGGGTACAAGCAGCCAAAATGAGTTTCCTCCGCCGTGTGGCGGGGCTCTCCCTTAGAGATAGGGTGAGAAGCTCTGCCATCAGGGAGGAACTCAAAGTAAAGCCACTGCTCCTCCACATCGAGAGGAGCCAGATGAGGTGGTTCAATCATCTGGTCAGGATGCCACCGGAACGCCTCTCTAGGGAGGTGTTTAGGGCACGTCCAACCGGTAGGAGGCCACGGGGAAGACCCAGGACACGTTGAGAAGACTATGTCTCCCGGCTGGCCTGGGAATGCCTCGGGATCCCCCGGGAAGAGCTAGACGAAGTGGTTGGGGAGAGGGAAGTCTGGGCTTCCCTACTTGGGCTGCTGCCCCCGCGACCCGACCTCGGATAAGCGGGAGAAGATGGATGGATGGATGGATGGATGGATGGATGGATGGATGGATGGATGGATGGGTCTCTGTGTTCTCGTTAACGCAGACTTGACACATTTGCCTCTGCGGCGGAGGTACTTTTCTTACCAATAGGAAGGCGACGGCCGCACGGAAAACAAGACCACTTGATAAAAAGAAATAGGAGCGAATATGATAGGAAAGCATCAAAGCGACGGACGCAGATTCCTCAAGTGTGAGGACGGCGAGCCCTCGGAGGAGGTTTTTCGGAACAGCCTTTTTTTCAAAATTGAAACATCAGCAGGCGTCGGCGCCACGTGCGATGGGAAATCAATCTCGCTCATGTCCACGTGAGGAGATAAGAAAATGAAATAAAGACCTTGCCGCCTTCTAGCAGCGTCACCTGTGACGTCCCTCGGAGAGGCGTCCGACGACGGCGAGCGTCATCTGTCGACGCCGGCGGCTCAACGCGAAAGGGCTGTTGTTCTGCTACATTAAGTAGGTGATTGGCCATTAATATTCATTTCACAGTGTGTCTTTGTTAAGCAGCAGCAGGCGCTGACAGAGAGTTTGGATGAATGTACTCTTGTGTACATTTTCCCCTTGATTGTGTACAAGAGACGGAGCACTCGGAGGATTCGGTGCCGCAATGCTTGGTGGTGTCGGATTAAGGGGATGCCACGGGGATCCCCCACACCCACCACCTCCCTCAGACGAAAACAGCTCTGTTTGGATTGAATGTCCTCGGGTGATGAAATATTCAGGGCGACTTTGTTCAAAGAATTTCACTTTCATCCTGGAGCAGGCGCTGGTGCTTCCGTTTGAAGCCCCGTAGACTGGCCGTTACGTTTATAAGTGCATCATTGAACCAGGCGCACATTTAGACCTGTGTGGTTTTTTTACTGTATACTGAGACCTTCTGGAGATGCTGAAGTCCAGCAAAAAAATACAGGGACAACAACAAAGAGTTGGTTGGCGGCCGAGAGTGGAGTCGGCTCTCTTGGTTGCTTTGTTGGGTCTGCTCCTTTCTCTGGCCATGCTCCCTCCACCCCAGCGGACAATGGCGTGGAACACCGCAGAGGCCACCACAGTGTATATGTTTATTTTAGTTTTTATTCATAGCTGTATAAAGAAGTGGCTTGTTATATCCCTTGCTTTAATGTCTTTAATGTCCTTTATGTTCTTTCAATCAATCAATCAATCAATCAATGTTTATGTATATAGCCCCAAATCATAAATGTCTCAAAGGACTGCACAAATCATTACGACTACAACATCCTCGGAAGAACCCACAAAATGATGTTTGATGTTTCCCTCTTACACACATGTGAGAGGGATGTGTACTATGGCTATGAGTTGTTGTTGTTTTTTTCCCTTGGCCTCAGTCTGGACCCCCTTTCCAGGGCCCAGGCTTAGACCATTTTTTTTATTTTTATTTTTATTTTGTTTTAATCTTCTATTTTTTTCTCTCACACTATTAACTAAATTAACTCAACATCCATTGCACCATTTGCCCGGGGGTTGAGGGTTGTGGGGGGGTCCCCACATCTGCAGCCCCCTCCAAGGTTTCTCATTGTATCCCATTCGGTTGAGTTTTTTCTTGCCCTGATGTGGGATCTGAGCCGAGGATGTCATTGTGGCTTGTGCAGCCCTTTGAGACACTCGCGATTTAGGGCTATATGAATAAAATTTGATTGAGTGAAGATTCATTTCTTCAAGGCATTTGGTCAGTGTTTTTGAATTTGCTAGGAGATTTTCAATCTCAAAGCATTTTAGAATTGTCATCGCCATCCATCCATCAGACTCTTGTCCTCATTAGACCAGGGGTGTCAAACTCATTTTACATCAAGGGTGGCCACATTAAGAAAAATCTACTCCCAAGTGGGGCCGGATTGGTAAAATCACGTCTTGATAACATAATAATAAAGACAAGGGACTCAAAGTAAAGCCGCTGCTCCTTCACATCGAGAGGAGCCAGATGAGGTGGTTCGGGCATCTGGTCAGGATGCCACCCGAACGCCTCCCTAGGGAGGTGTTTAGGGCACGTCCAACCGGTAGGAGGCCACGGGGAAGACCCAGGACACGTTGGGAAGACTATGTCTCCCGGCTGGCCTGGGAATGCCTCGGGATCCCCCGGGAAGAGCTAGACGAAGTGGCTGGGGAGAGGGAAGTCTGGGTTTCCCTGCTTAGGCTGTTGCCCCCGCGACCCGACCTCGGATAAGCGGAAGAAGATGGATGGATGGATGGAATTTTTTAATGTTTTTTTTTCAATGGTACTTTAATTATTATTGATAGTCTATGGTTTTTATTTAAATTATTTTGTCATCCTATTTTAGTGAAGTATTAGTAATACGTTTTCTGTTATCAAAAGTGTTGGAAGTATACACTACACTTATTTAATTATAATTTTTCACATTTTTAACTTGGTGTTTTGTTGATACGGTACATTCATGTTTGTTGACAATGCCTAGCATTACGAGCCAATTATTGAGTGACAGTCCCTGTTGCACTTAGTGGAAAGATGTAGAGAGACCTGCTGTGCGATGGTAGTTGCAGTACGTTTCCTCCTGTCTCTCTTCTTCTCTGCGAGCTGGCCTCTCCTCAAATTAGCCTCTGCAACACCCCGTCTAAACACCAGACATTTTGGTTTTCTGCCTATATCGGGGATATTCAACTTAAGTGTTTTGGGGACCACATTTCCAGGAAGCTAAGGACCTTCTCCCCAATATTACTGTATGTTTCGGACTAAAAAGCACAGTTAAAATCCTTTATTTTTTCCCAAAAAATCAACAGTGCACCTTATAGCCCGTTGCGCCTTATGTATGTATGTTGTGCGTTCCGACCCGAAATCAATTTTATTTGGTACTTGGTGTAATGATACGTGTGACCAGTAGATGGCAGGCACACATAAGAGATATGTGTAGACTGCAAGGGTACGTTTGTTCAGTAAATGACGCTAGCGATATAGTATAAATATATTGATGTTTTGTTGATAAAGGAACATTTTTGAAAGTTAACTCAGAGTGGCATTATAGTTGTTTTATTTTATAAAAATGGATGTTTCCAGGTGTCTCAAAAGAGGCAGGCATGTTCCATCGTTATGGACAAACGTGAGATTGAATTTGAAAGACCTTTTAATGGTTAATGAAGGTGCTGTGGACTGTCATGGTCATAATGAGATTAAGACACTAATTAGTATAACTTCATGCACTGAGGAATATAAGAGCAGAGGAGTGGCCCCTGAGAAAGGAGGCCAGACCAGGTCCGTCCCTCGAGTCCTCCCCAAAGGTGCAAAGCACAGGTGCACAGAAGTTAATTAATTATTCCGGTTCGTGCTTAGTTAGGTATTCCTGGACTGGAGTGTCTGGCTTGTTGGAAACATGACTCACAAGGTCATCTTTGACTCCACTTTAAGATGTGCTACTCTCCATCTGACCCCGGCACTCTTTCCAAAACCATGACGTTGACCAACCAGAGCGTCACAGTAACTCTAAAAGGGACATCAATATTTGGCTTGTCTCATCACTTTAAAAGTGACATAAGGAGAATCAGAAGTGTGAGCAATAGAACTGGGTGAAATACGGACAAATGGGGCCAATTATTTTCAATGTGTTTTTATTTTGTACTTAATCTTTTTGTTTGTGTTCTACACTTTTCTCAACTTCGATTTAAAAGCCTAACCAGGGACGAGGGCTGCAAATTAGCCTTTGGCTAGAAGTACTTGTGTATTTTGGGTAGTATTGCGTTCAACCAGTCTTCCTCTCAGGGAATAAAAAACACCGGTAAATCCCACCGATCCGTTGTGGTGAAGAAGGAGCTGAGCCGGAAGGCAAAGCTCTCAATTTACCGGTCGATCTACGTTCCCATCCTCACCTATGGTCAGGAGCTTTGGGTCATGACCGAAAGGATAAGATCACGGGTACAAGCGGCCGAAATGAGTTTCCTCCGCCGTGTGGCGGGGATCTCCCTTAGAGATAGGGTGAGAAGCTCTGCCATCCGGGAGGAAGTCAAAGTAAAGCCGCTGCTCCTCCACATTGAGAGGAGCCAGATGAGGTGGTTCGGGCATCTGGTCAGGATGCCACCCGAACGCCTCCCTAGGGAGGTGTTTAGGGCACGTCCAACCGGTAGGAGGCCACGGGGAAGACCCAGGACACGTTGGGAAGACTATGTCTCCCGGCTGGCCTGGGAACGCCTCGGGATCCCCCGGGAAGAGCTAGACGAAGTGGCTGGGGAGAGGGAAGTCTGGTCTTTCCTGCTTAGGCTGCTGCCCCCGCGACCCGACCTCGGATAAGCGGAAGAAGATGGATGGATGGATGGTCAATCCCAAGTTCTTTCGGATGACATACAGTATATGTTGAGTAAGAAGGCCCACCAACACAGAATAGCAATACTACCAAGTTTTACTAAAATTTTAAGAGACCAGCCCTTACAATATTCAAGATTCAAGATTTAAGATTGTTTATTGTCATATGCACAGTTAAACAGACAGTTTGCTTTACAATGAAAGTCTTACTTTGCTAGTCTACGCTTCAACAAGTTGCACGGCACATAGCTAAAAATAAAAAAATAAATGAAAATAAAAAGTATATACGAGGCACAGTAAGTAACATAACATTATTGCACAATATGATTGACAGTCAACAGTATAAATATGGAGGTGACCTTGGGTCACAGCAGCAGTTAAAGTGCCTTTAGTGATCAAATGTGAAAGGTGTCTACAGTGATGGTTCACAGTTCGGAGCTGTCTTTTGTTCAAAAAGACAAAAGTAAAGACGGGGGGGGAGCTAGCATTCACAAATTACGATGCGATAATAGCAGCATCAAGAAGCGGTCTGGATATCAAACTGAAATAGTCATCTTATTTAGTATGAAAAGAGCCCCCTCCCAACCAGAAAGAATTACAGCCTTATTTTTCTAAACTGATAAGATCTCCTCCACAAAAAAAAAGGGAGTACATTATACTCCCAATAGACATTCAAGGTGAAACACAGAGTTTACTAGCACGGAGATTACAAGGAGACACAGTACATGGGGAAATACTGGCTGCTTTAAACATGACTATAGATTAGAGATGTCCGATAATGGCTTTTTGCCGCTATCCGGTATTCCGATGTTGTCCAACTCTTATTTACCGATTCCGATATCAACCGATACCGATTTATAAAGTCGTGGAATTAACACATGCCCCATCCATCCATCCATTTTCTGACGCTTATTCTCTTTGGGGTCGCAGGGGGCGCTGGTGCCTATCTCAGCTACAATCGGGGGGAAGGCGGGTTAATCCCTGGACAAGTTGCCACCTCATCGGAGGGCCAACACGGATGGACAGACAACATTCACACTCACATTCACACACCAGGGCCAATTTAGTGTTGCCAATGAACATATCCCCAGGTGCATGTCTTTGGAAGTGGGAGGAACCCACACAGTCACGGGGAGGACATGCAAACTCAACACAGAAAGATCCCGAGCCCGGGATTGAACCCAGGACTACTCAGGACCTTGGTATTGTGAGGCAGACGCACTAACCCCACCTCCACCATGCTGCCCTAATACATGCCCCGCTAGATTCATTAAACAATGTAACAAGGTTTTCCAAAATAAATCGACTGAAATAATGGAAACAATTGCCAACATGGCACTGCCATATTTATCATTGAAGTCACAAAGTGCATTATTTTTTTAACGTGCCTAAAAACAGCAGCTTGGAATTTGGGATATAAGGGGTAGCGGGAGGTGTATATTGTAGCGTCCCGGAAGAGTTAGTGCTGCAAGGGGTTCTGGGTATTTGTTCTGTTGTGTTTATGTTGTGTTACGGTGCGGATGTTCTGCCTGAATGTGTTTGTCATTCTTGTTTGGTGTAGGTTCACAGTGTGGCGTATAGTGCTGCAAGGGATTCTGGGTATTTGTTCTGTTGTGTTTATGTTGTGTTACGGTGCGGATGTTCTGCCGAAATGTGTTTGTCATTCCTGTTTGGTGTAGGTTCACAGTGTGGCGCATATTTGTAACAGTGTTACAGTTGTTTATACGGCCACTTTCAGTGTGACCTGTATGGCTGTTGACCAAGTATGCATTGCATTCACTTGTGTGTGTGTGAAAAGCCGTAGTTATTATGTTATTGGGCCTGCATGCAAAGGCAGTGCCTTTAAGGTTTATTGGCGCTCTGTACTTCTCCCTACGTTCATGTACCACTCCGTTCAGCGGCGTTTTAAAAAGTCAAACATTTTAGTTTTTGAAACCAATACGGATAATTTCTGATATCACATTTTAAAGCATTAATCGGCCGATAATATCGGCAGTCTGATATTATCGGACATCTCTACTATGGATTAAAAAGAATACTAAAAGGCGATGGACTGCTAATCCATTGTGTTCTACACGTGTGGGTTCGAATCTCGGACTTCCGGGGTACTTAACTTTCTGGGCTTCACGGTGGGAGAGGGTTTAGTGCGTCTGCCTCACAATACGAAGCTCCTGCAGTCCTGGGTTCAAATCCAGGCTCGGGATCTTTCTGTGTGGAGTTTGCATGTTCTCCCCGTGAATGCGTGGGTTCCCTCCGGGTACTCCGGCTTCCTCCCACTTCCAAAGACATGCACCTGGGGATAGGTTGATTGGCGACACTAAATTGGCCCTAGTGTGTGAATGTGAGTGTGAATGTTGTCTGTCTATCTGTGTTGGCCCTGCGATGAGTAGCGACTTGTCCAGGGTGTACCCCGCCTTCCGCCCGATTGTAGCTGAGATAGGCGCCAGCGCTCCCCGCGACCCCGAAAGGGAATAAGCGGTAGAAAATGGATGGATACTAAAAAAACACTTCTATCTCACAGTAGCAATGTTTAGTTGTACTGTCCCTGTCGAATAAGTACATAAATAAAATAAATAAATATCAACGTGGCGACGGAAGTGAAGCAAGCAAGTAAAGAAAGATCTCCTGTGATCTCCATTGGCCTTTCTTGCAACTCTCGACCGGGTGGCTTTGCCCTTTGAAGCCTCGTTTAACAGGCTGCCAAGCGGCTGGCCATTCTAATTCACACCAAATGTGGCCAAAGGTTTCTAAGGTAAACCCTCAGAAAAAACAAGGCGACAGCTGTTTGCACTTGGCATGGCTTCCGCATTTTTTCCCCTTGCTTTCCCATCTCGGAAATGCCGTTCCTTCTTGAAATAATACAACACACGTGCTGTTAAGTGCCACACATGAGGACGGTTTCTCAACTTCTCTTCCCATTAACATGCATGCACGCCTGTGAGTTAATCAATTCTTACAAAAAAAGAAAAAAAAAGAAAAAACAGGCGCGATCAAAGGCAACAGAATTAAGACTGAGTAATGAGGATCTTGGCGAGCACCCCTGCAAATGTATTGATTGTTTGCCAAGCTGCGTGCGTGCAGGATCCCGCTTCCAAGTCCTCCGCCCCCTTCTCCGCTGTTTATTCTCAGGTTTGGAGCAGCGGCGGGGTTTTTAACTAGGCCCCTCGCACGGCCGTAACTCCACTATTGAGCTTAATCACCATTTAATTCACAGCGCTGCAATAATGCACTTGGCATGGGCAGCGGGAGGCAAGCAGGAAGGGGCACTGACAGGAAACTGACACCGCTGCAATAAGGCCAACTGTCATTCTTTACGACAATAAAATCGGGATGAAAAGATGCTACAGTAGTTATTTATTTATTGTTTGCACTTTCAATTAGGGTTGGACGGTATACCGGTATTAATATAGTACCTTGGTACTAATGAATTATATTCAGTACTATACGTCCTCTAAAAAGTACCGGTCACCCACCACTCTCGTTGTGTCATTACTGGTTTATGAGCAGAGGAGCATGTTCGGCAGCGCACAATCACGGACTACTTACAGCAGAGACAGTGTGTAGACAGAAAAGGGAGAACGGACACATTTTGGCTTAAAAACTAACGACAAAGGTGAAGTTATATCATTGAATCGTCATCAGGAAGAGGTGTTTTAAGGCATGGCTCGTTAGCTAGCAGTCTAGCTACTTCTAAATCACTAATCCTCGCCTCAATGGCGACAAAAAAAGTATGTTTCTTACAAGTATCATCCCTGCAGGACGAGGAATAGCTAAACATGCTTCACTACACACTCCACTGGTGGATCTACACCTAACATCCACTGTAATGATACCAAGTACAGGATAGTATCTAGTCGATACTACTATGATTACATCGATATTTTTTAGCATCGCAAAATCTTATTTTGTTTTTCTTAAATGTATATTATGTTTATAAACTCAGTAAATATGTCCCTGGACACATGAGGACTTTGGATCTGACCAATGTATGATCCTGTAACGACTTGGTATCGGATTGATACCTAAATTTGTGGAATCATCCAAAACTAATGTAAAGCATGCAAACAACAGAAGAATATGTGATTGTTACATTTTAACAAAAGTGTCAATAGGACATGTTAAAATAGAAAGTACGCATGTATTAACAGTAAATTCATATTCTCTACTGCACGCTAGAGTTACCATATCTGAGTTATTGTGTAGAAATATGGGGAAATAACTACAAAAGTACACTTCGTTCATTGACCGTGTTACAAAAAACATGAGTTAGACTGACACATAATGTTGGATATATAGAACATCTAAACCCTTTATTTATTGAGTCAAAATATTGAATTTCAATGATTTGGTAAAATTGCAAACAGCTAAAATTATATTCAAGGCAAACTATAACCTTCTACCTGAGAATGTGGAACAATTCTTCTCAACTAATGAGGAGAAATATAACCTTTGTGTCATGACTAGGACTATGGTGTGGTTTGTTTACCCGTGGTATAAATCGACTGGACCGGACATGGCGTGAAGGTACAGTAATGACATATTTTATAATTAACTCAAAAAACAAGGAACAAACAAAGGGGCTCTCAGCAAAGGTTCAAAACTTAGCTCTGAAAACAAAAACTCGCACAATGGCAGAACTATGGACAAGAAAAATAAAAACACTTACTGTGACGTGAAACGGATGAATCTATGGCAAGAAGTGAGCAATCAGGTAACAAGGGTGTGTAGAGGGTGATGTCGCCAGGCTGACTGCCTGGCAACTACGGGCTTAAATAGTGCTGTGATTATTGACAGGTGCGTGAGTCCAATCAAATGAGCTAGGTGAAACTAATGGTTGTCATGGAAACTAAAACCAATCAGGGTGGGCAAAAACAGGAACTAATGGAGTCAAAAACAAAACAGAACATAACTAAACAGAACATGATCACAAAGACATGACAATTAGGGAAAAAAACTAAGTTTGTACAACACTAAACACCTTTAGCATAATACTATGTATAATTAAAGTATGGAATGTACTAAGTAAATAAGTCAAACAATGTACTGATCTGATCCAGTTTAAGTGGTTGTTCAAACTAATAGTGCTTACAAAGCACAAAGAGGAAGAATTATGAGAATTTAACATCAACCTTATTGAAAATGGGATATTTTTCATCTCAGTTTGATAATGACTGACTTAATTATCTATTACAAGAACTGCTGTATTAATCATTCACTGATGTAATTTTGTTTGGTGGCCACGGGATTAGATCTCTGCTTTTTGCAGATGATGTAGTCCTGACGGCTTCATCTGGCCGGGATCTTCAGCTCTCACTGGATCGGTTTGCAGCCGAGTGTGAAGCGACCGGAATGAGAATCAGCACCTCCAAGTCCGAGTCCATGGTTCTCGCCCGGAAAAGGGTGGAGTGCCATCTCCGGGTTGGGGAGGAGACCCTGCCCCAAGTGGAGGAGTTCAAGTACCTAGGAGTCTTGTTCACGAGTGGGGGAAGAGTGGATCGTGAGATCGACAGGCAGATCGGTGCGGCGTCTTCAGTAATGCGGACGTTGTATCGATCCGTTGTGGTGAAGAAAGAGCTGAGCCAGAAGGCAAAGCTCTCAATTACCGGTCGATCTACGTTCCCATCCTCACCTATGGTCATGAGCTCTGGGTCATGACCGAAAGGATAAGATCACGGGTACAAGCGGCCGAAATGAGTTTCCTCCGCCATGTGGCGGGGCTCTCCCTTAGAGATAGGGTGAGAAGCTCTGCCATCCGGGAGGAACTCAAAGTAAAGCCGCTACTCCTCCACATCGAGAGGAGCCAGATGAGGTGGTTCGGGCATCTGGTCAGGATGCCACCCGAACGCCTCCCTAGGGAGGTGTTTAGGGCACGTCCAGCTTGTAGGAGGCCACGGGGAAGACCCAGGACACGTTGGGAAGACTATGTCTCCCGGCTGGCCTGGGAACGCCTCGGGATCCCCCGGGAAGAGCTAGACGAAGTGGCTGGAGATAGGGAAGTCTGGGCTTCCCTGCTTAGGCTGCTGCCCCCGCGACCCGACCTCGGATAAGCGGAAGATGATGGATGGATGGAAAGAATGAACGCAGTTATTCGTAAACGCTCCTTTTCGGACATGATGTAAAGAGAAATGGTATGACATTGTGTGACGTGTTGTAATATAAGTGGGGTCATGCTCGAAATAAACTAAAACAAGAAAGAAAGAAGGAAAAAACTAGTTTCAACCTCATTAAGTCAATTTTTTGTTTTTAGTGCATGTAAAGAGATAACTTAGTGCAGTGGTTATCAAATGAGTATGCGTACCCCTGGGGGTACTTGAAGGTGTGCAAAGGGGTACGTGAGATTTTTTTTAAATATTCTAAAAATAGCAAAAATTCAAAAATCATTTATAAATATATTTATTGAATAACACTTTAACAAAATATGAATGTAAGTTCACAAACTTTGAAACGAAATGCAACAGTGTTGACAGCTAGATTTTTTTGTGGACATGTTCCATAAATATTGATGTTAAAGATTCCTTTTTTTGCGAAGAAATGTTTAGAATTAAGATCATGAATCCAGATGGATCTCTATTACAATCCCAAAAGAGGGCACTTTAAGTCGATGATTACTTCTATGTGTGGAAATCTTTATTTATAAGTGAATCACTTGTTTATTTTTCAACAAGTTTTTAGTTATTTTTATATCTTTTTTTCCAAATAGTTTAAGAAAGACCACTAAAAATTAGCAATATTTTGCATTGTTAAACAATTTAATCATTCAGAAACTGATGACATAGTGCTGTATTTTTACTTCTTTATCTATTTTTTTCAACCAAAAATGCTTTGCTCTGATTAGGGGGTACTTGAATCAAAAAAATGTTCACAGGGGGTACATCAATGAAAACATGTTGAGAACCACTGACTTAGTGTGTGTATGTTTTGGGTGTGGTGGGGAGCCTTCAGGAGTCCAATAATGATCATTAAAAAATATAACAAGCTGATGTAGTGGACTTGTATTGCATATCCAAACAAACAAACAAATAAACAAAAACAACATGGAATTCAAGTGCTTTGGTGCTTATTTCTAAGCGTGGGAGACCAGCGAACCCCCACGCAAAACAACCAAATACCACATACCAAGGAAAACAGAAGTTAAAAAGAAGGAGCTTACCTCCACGGCTTTCACTGTCAGCCGGTTTCACCTGGATGGGGCGTGTCATCTGTAGAGAAGACAAGAAAGAGAAGGTTGGCATCGTGCAAATCCTCTATTTCATACGCAGTAAAACAATGCCGTCAAAACAGTGCCAAAAACCTCACGCGTACAGGCCTCGTTTTGGTTTTCCGCGGACCTTGTTTGCGCTTGCAATGTGGGAGACTGCGAGCGTTCGAATTGAATTGACCAATCAGAAGGAAAGTTGCTTGGCCTTCGATTCAATACCTGCACCTGAAGGCCAAACAAGTGGAAGGTCAAACTCATTTTAGATAGGGGGCCGCATGGAGAAAAATGTAGTCCCGTGTGGGCCGGACAGATACAATCACGGCACGATAACTTAAAAATAAAGACAACTTCTGATTGTTTTCTTTGTTTAAAAATAGAACAAGCACATTCTGAAATTATACAAATCATATATATATATATTTTTTACAATTACCTGTTGTGGTTAATAGTAAACTAGTATAATAGTATTGGAGAGGAGATATTGCCACAGGTGAAGTTCAAGTACCTGCGAGTCTTGTTTAGGAGTGAGGGAAGAGTGGATCGTGAGATCGACAGGCGGATCGGTGCGGCGTCTTCAGTAATGTGGACGCTGTATCGATCCATTGTGGTGAAGAAGGTGCTGAACCGGAAGGCAAAGCTCTAAATTTACCGGTCGATCTACGTTCCCATCCTCACCTATGGTCATGAGCTTTGGGTTATGACCGAAAGGACAAGATCACGGGTACGACCGGCCGAAATAAGTTTCCGCCATTGGGTGGAGGGTCTCTCCCTTAGAGATAAGGTGAGAAGCTCTGCCATCTGGGAGGAACTCAGAGAAAAGCCGCTGCTCCTCCACATCGAGAGGAGCCAGATGAGGTGGTTCGGGCATCTGGTCAGGATGCCACCCGAACGCCTCCCTAGGGAGGTGTTTAGGGCACGTCCGACCGGCAGGAGGCCACGGGGAAAGACCCAGGACACGTCGGGAAAACTATGTCTCCCGGCTGGCCTGGGAACGCCTCAGAATCCCTCAGGAGGAGCTGGATGAAGTGGCTGGGGAGAGGGAAGTCTAGGCTTCTCTGCTTAGGCTGTTGCCCGCACGACCAGACCTCAGACAAGCGGAAGGTTGGTTAATAGTATACATACTTTTTTTGTTATTTATTTTTTCTGAATAAATTATGTGATAATGTTCATCAGTCAACTCCGTACTTGCCAACCCTTCCGGATTTTGCGGGTGACTCACGAAATTCAGCGCCTCTCCCGAAAATCTCCCGAAATTCAGTTGGAGCTGGAGGCCACACCCCCTCAAGCTCCATGAGAACAGACTCAGCGATGTTGTGACCCTCTTAAACAGGACGATACTGCCATCTACTATACATATAATAGAATAGAATGTACTTTATGGATCCCTGGGGGATATTTGGCACCACAGTTCGCTCACAATAAACAAACATAATAATAAATAATATAATATATATAATATATTATATATACAATATATAATATATGAATAATATAAAGATATTCTACATATATTCTACATTTAAGTGCAGTCAAGGAACATATGCATTAGGGAGTCTGTTCTGAAGCCCACAGTAAAGAGACATAACTTCATCACGTCGCCTGGTTATTGAATTCAACCCAATATATTACACCGTCGACGAACAAAATGAAGAAATACGCTTGCAAGTTCCAAAAAGAATGGAAACATACATTTCAGTTTATCCAGGAGAGTTCGAAGGGGAAGGGGTATGTTGCCTGTAAATTTTGTAAAACAGACTTCTCCATTGAACACAGTGAACAGATATACTAAGCCAAGTATGGTCAGCGAAGCACAAAGCGTCCGCAGCGCAGCATCGTTCACAACCCAGTATTATGGGCCACCTCGCAAAATGAAGACCCGATGGTCTATCTTATGCTGAGACAAAGATGGCTATGCTGATAGCTGGAAGCAACATCCTGTTCTCATTTGCAGATGTCTACAACAAATCCGTGAAGGTTATGTTCCCGGATTCGGAGATCGCTCGCCAATACGCAAATGGCAGAACAAAGGTTACTCAAATAGTGAAAGGTAAGAGTTGTTGTTTTTTTTAGTAACCAGCAAGCACAGTACAGTTAGTAGAACAACTTTGTTTGTATTACTGTGTATTTGATAGGTGCCATCGGAAATTCAACTATTTCATTTATATATACAATAAAATAAATATATACAGCTAGAATTCACTGAAAGTAAAGTATTTCATACACACACACATATATATATATATATATATATATATATATACATATATATATATATATATATACGAAATATATATGAAATACTCGCGTTGGTGAATTATACTACTCCCCTCTTAACCACGCCCCCCGCCCCACCCCCCAACTCCAGAAATCGGAGGTCTCAAGGTTGGCAAGTGTGGTCAACTCATTGGTGTTAATTTTCAATCTATCAAGATACAAATATTATATCAAAATGAAATTACCGTATGTTATTTTTGTAGTTTGATCATTTTCCTCGATCTATGTACTAACATCATGGGGTTTATTTTGTACATATGTAGCATCATCCACAAAGATACAAATAATTTATTTTGCGACATCCAGTGGACACATTCAGAACAGTTGTTTCTTTCATTCAGAAATTTCAGTTTTTATACCGAGCAAACTCATCCCGCGGGCCGGATAAAACCTGTTCGCGGGCCTGATCCGGCCCTCGGGCCCTACGTTTGAAACCCCTGGCGTAGAGAAAGATGCTTAAAAAACCAAACGCTACGCAAAGGTACAGAATGGCTGCTGAAGTATAAAATGACTTTGCAGGCGTTCGATATGAGTTTACGCGCATGCGCAGAGAGTTAACAGCGTTAAAAAAACACTCTGCGCGTTAACTTACAGGCTAAGATTTTGGCTCTGTTTTGATGCCAAATAAAACAGATCAAGGTATCATTTACACTATTTGTTGTCCACTAAAGGTGCTTGGAGATGCTGCAAGGCTATGGCAGCTTTAATAAAGGTGAATCAGGACAAGTGAGAAAGAGAGAGATCAATCCCAGGCCTATCGATCGGGGGGCCCTTGGGCCGTGGAGAGTGTCTGTCTGGGAAGGATTGTGTGGTGAGGAAGAGGCTCACTCTAATCCACTGGACCCTGATAAGAATGGCATCGCCTGGATTAGATGCCTCAGTCATCACCGTCTTTGTGTCTCACTCCCTCACACTTGCTGCTCGCTCATATTCCAACACTGAGAACAGACGTGTTTTGACCAAAAGTTTGAAAAATCCTTGTCACATTTGTCGTGTGCTTTTGCCCAACTTCTTGGATTATTCAAACAACCATTTTGTCGGACTGAAAAAGACTGAACGTCTAAAGCAGGGGTCGGCAACCTAGAACGTTGAAAGAGCCAAAGTGGACCAAAATTACAAAAAACAAATCAGTCTGTAGCCGCAAAAAAATTAAAAGCTGTGTATTAAATTAAACTAAAGTTAAAGTAGCAATGATTGTCACACACACATTAAGTGTGGTGAAAATTGTCCTGTGCATTTGACCCATCCCCTTGTACACCCCCTGGGAGGTGAGGGGAGCAGTGGGCAGCAGCAGTAGCCGCGCCCGGGAATCCTTTTTGGTGATTTAACCCCCAATTCCAAGCCTTGATGCTGAGTGCCAAGCAGGAAGATAATGGGTGTCATTTTTATAGTCTTTGGTATGACTCTGCCGGGGTTTGAACTCACAACCTACCTATCTCAGGGCGGACACTAACCACTAGGCCACTGAGTAGGTGGCCTATATATGTATATAAGTCTTTTAATGAAGGCAACAAATTAAGTAAGTGTCTATATTAGCTATAATAGCCTACTATCAAAATGACTGTGTCCAAGGCTGAAGCAAATCTTCGTTGACAGAAATGTTGATATTAAATATTTATTCTACAAATGGTTTCTACCATTAGTAAATCAGAGTCTACTCATAAGGTGAGATAACTTCTGAACATGACTAGCTTTCAATGACCAAATGTATACATGTGTGTGTCTAAGTTAAAGGAAACAGTCTTCTTTTAATAGGTGTATTACATTCTTTGGCAAGCTAGGTAACGTTTGCTGTGGTCTGGAACAACATGGCATACAAACAACTATCAGAAAAGCAGCCAATATTATATACAGATAAAGTGTCGTGAGACATGCAAAACTAAATTATATACAAATAAGATAAAAGTAAAGGATATTAAATGAGCTCAAATATACCTACAAATGAGGCATAATGATGCAATTTGTACATACAGCTAGCCTAAATAGCATGTTAGCATTGATTAGCTTGCAGTCATGCACTGACCAAATATGCCTGATTAGCACTCCAACAAGTCAATGACATCAACAAAGCGCACCTTTGTGCATTCACGCACAGCATACAACTTTTAGTGGACAAAATGAGACAAAGAAGGAGTGGAAGATTTGACATGTAAACAAACTGTTGCGTCACAGTCCACACTATGGTGAGTTCAAGAACGGCCGAAATTAGTACAAAAAACGATTTTCACTAAATACTCCTATTGAACAAATTGAACAGTGGGCTTTCTAACAATTGGGAAGGTTTGTGTCATGTTTGTCCTCAAACAAAACTATACTAAAACAAAACTATTTACCCCCCCCATATTTGTTTCCATTTTCAATTCTTTTTTAAAAAATGCTCTAGGGAACCACTAAAGAGTCGCATTGGCATTTTCCTAGTAGGTTCTTAGAAACAACAGAGGTGTGAAAATCGTAATAGATAATAAAAGATGAACATGTGTGTTTACTTTATTTAAGGCTGAAAGTAGGGCTGGGCGATATATCGATACACTCGATATATCGCGGGTTTGTCTCTGTGCGATATAGAAAATGACTTTATCATGATATTAGAGTATATGTTCTCACACAGTTGCTTTTAGCTGCGATAAAAGTATAGAATATTACATGAGCTCAAATATACCTACAAATAAGGCATAATGATGCAATATGTAGCTAAATAGCCTGATTAGCACTCCAACAAGTCAATAACATCAACAAAGTGCATTTCTGTGCATTCGCGCACAGCATGAACCTGTTGGTGGACAAAATGAGACAAAGAAGGAGTGGAAGATTTTCCATGTAAACAAACTGTCGCGTCACAGTCCACACTATGGTGAGTTCAAGAACGGCCAAATTTAGTAGGACAAAACGATGTTCACCAAATACTCATAATAAACAGTGGGATTTCTAACAATTGGGAAGGTTTGTGTCATGTTTGTCCTCAATGAAAAACATACTAAAACCAAAAATTATTTTGTCTCCATCTTTTTCCATTTTCAATCCTTTATCAAAAATGCTCCAGGGAGCCACTACGGCGGCGCACAAAATCCGCATGAGGCTCGAAAGCCGCGGGTAGCCGAACCTCGGTCCACAGCAAATGTGTTCAACCGGACTGGCTGTGAGATCTGCTGTACCAACACTCCTTAGCAGAAACACGAATTGTGCACATTTTCAACTCAAATTTGTCAAATATATTCAATTCAATTAAATACTTGAGGTAGTCCAGAGCAAAAAAAACTGAAAGCAGGATCTACTAAGGTCCAAATAACGTGCTAAATAAGTCATTTGAATCGATCATCCCTGCTCAGTGTGTGTGTGTGTGTGCAGCATGCTTATCCATTCGTTTTCCTCCAGTTTTAATGATACTTGGATTAAACTTAGTGGTGAGGATTAGTCTCTTAGAAGCGTCTTCACACTGTGGATAGATAATGCGTTCATTGGCAAGATACTCATCCTCCTGTAATTGATTGATTGAGACTTTTATTAGTAGATTGCATAGTAAAGTACATATTGACGTACAATTGACCACTAAATGGTAACTCCCGAATAAGTTTTTCAACTTGTTTAGGTCGGGGTCCATGGAAATCAATTCATGGTACAAATCAGCATAACACAGTCATCACACAAGTTAGTCATCAGGGTACATACATTGAATTATTTACATTATTTACAATCCGGGGGCTGAGATGGGATGCAACTCCTGCATGTGTTTAGCAAGGAATATGGAAATGTACCAATGTGCAGTGAAATTTTCCGTGCCTGAAGAGCAACTCCGAGCCTATGGACATAACAGCACACACACTTCATTGACCACGGACTGCGCATATGCACACATACCCACACCCCTACCCCATGCATTTGCCACTGCTTAACTCCTTAGATGTGACAAATGACTGGAGCAGCGCCAAGGGCTGCAGCTTCGTCACCAAACGTCCACCCACCCCTATTGTTGCAAGTCTTGGGATTTCTGTGTTGTTACAAGAATACGCGCTTATCGTGTCTATCAATTTATTTTTCCTGCCCCAGACTGAGCCCCTTCCATAGAGCCTATTTTTTGGGGCGCTGTAAGTGGCAAGCCACCAGTGTTCATACTCTTTCACCCTGCACAATGTATGTCCGCTCGTAAACGGGTATGTGCTGAAAATGACATTTTGTTGTACTTGTGCAATGACAATAAGGTATCCTTCCTTTCTTCCTTGTTTTCTAAATGTAATGCGGGTTCAGTCTTTACCCTTGTTAACACTGGGATCTAAAAATCCTAAAAATATACTTAAAATCGGCAGCCCATCAGCCGATCAGTTAAAAAAAGGCAAATATCGACTATTTTCGATCCAATTATCAGGATCAGGATCCCACTAATTGCATGCTACAAGTTGGTAAAACGGTTTTGTCATTTTGTCTTTGGAAGTAATTATCTAAAAACAAGGTTTGGCAACTCCGGGCCTATAGACATAACAACACACACACTTCATGGACCATGGACTGCACATATGCACACATACCCTCGCCCTTACCCCATGCATTTGCCACTGCTTATCTCCTTATGTGTGACAAATGACTGGAGCAGCGCCAAGGGCTGCAGCTTCGTCACCAGATGTCCACCCACCCCTACTGTTGCAAGTCTTGGGGTTTCTGTGTTGTAACATGTATATGCGCTTATTGTGTCTATCAATTTATTTTTCTTGGCCCCAGATCGAGCCCCTCTCATAGAGCCTATTTTCTGGAAGCCCATCAGCTGATCAGTTAAAAAAAGGCAAATGTCGACTATTTTCGATCCAATTATCAGGATCAGAATCTCACTAATTGCAACCTACCAGTTGGTGAAATGTTTTTGTCATTTTGTCTTTGGAAGTATTCATCTAAAAACAAGGTTTTGTATGTAAACAAACGGTATGGATGGGGACTCAGACCTGTGTATAGAGAGAGTATGGCCAACCGGGTTTCGATGTTTGTAGCAAACATGGCACCCTGTGAGGGACTTTTGACTAATGATTTAGGAGATTCTCTGGCAATACTTTCTCTGATTGGTCAAAATCCCCTCACTTGACGACAGGGAGCCATGTTTGCTCCCACCTTTGAAACCCAGTTGGCCATTCTCTCTGAGAATAAATCAGCGGTGCCTCTACTGGTTGCAGCCAAGTTGTGCACCACTTTTTTGCTTCGATTGCCCATCCTTAACAATGCATAATAAACTCAGTCCACTTAAAATATTTCATCCCCAGACTAGATGACCCATCCGTCTTCAAACCGGAGTAACTTCAGATGAGCGTACAGTATACTCCGGGCGTGTGCACACCACATTACGTCCTGTTGGCTCAAAGGTTTCTATCCTCACCCGTCATATAAAACAGCAGCACACAAGTGCTAAGAGCTTTAATTCAACTGACTGGAGGCTTAACTGAGCAAATGAGGCGGCTCAATGAAAGCATATGGAATTATAGATTTTTCCCCAAGCCCTGCAAGCAGCGGCAAGGAGACTTTTTAGCTCCAATACTTCCAGTTCGATGAAGACTGCCAACTCATTTGGAGATCTACATGTGAGTCATCAAAGAGGTTCGAAATGAATCATTCTGTATTAACGTCAACATGGTTATGACTCATTATTAAAGTCTCATTTTATCTTTTACATTATGACCCCTTTTTACCAATTCAAGTTTCATTCCGTGTATGCAATGTTATCCTCAGTCACCTCTTCAGAGTCAGTAGAAAGACTACGTACTGTAATAAAAAGGTAACCTCGTTTGCACTAAGCGGCAGTGTGTACTGCAGTGCGGCACCCGACTTGTTGAAGGCCGCTGACTGAATTAAAAGACTTAAAGAAAACCATGAAATTATGCATTCACTAAATACCGCATTTTGCCGGAATGCTGCATCAACTTAACACCTGGAAGGCAAGAATTTGTATATATGGTATTAGGGCTGGGCGATATATCGAATATACTCAATATATTGTGGGTTTGTCTATGTACGATGAATGAGATGACTATTTTGTGCATATTCGAGTGTATGTTCTCAGGCAGTTGCTTTTAGCTGCGGGCATTAAACTTCAGGCTTTTCTTTGCACAGAGAGATAGAACAAGTGCACCGTCTTACATACGTCACATACTGTCGCGCGTGCAACGTCATACGCACTCGCGGAGCAGAGAGGTAGCAGAGAGGGATGGACCATAGGTAAGTGGCAGTTGGTGTAAGCGGAGCGGTGCGAGTGGTAATACGAGAGAGAGAAGGTGCCAATCTGGTAACAAATGGAGGAATAATTTATTCCCAAGAAAACAGCAGGAGGTCCATCGTCCGGTGGTGGTTGGGCGTCAAGCGGGAAGATGTTGAACATGATGCGGCAAAAGCGTTGCTACAAAAGTAGCAGCACTACTAATCCAATCCAATCCACTTGATTTATATAGCACATTTAAACAACAATAACGTTTCCAAAGTGCTGCACAGCCATGTTAAAAACAATATTATGCTCCACCAATGACTGAATAAAAACAAAAAATAAATAAATATAAAACCAATATAAAAAAAAAACAATATAAAAACAAATATGATTAAAAACAATTTTAAAGGGTAAAATCAATTAAAACAGTGAAATAGAAATCAAAGTGTATGATAAACACAGAGGACAGAGGACCACACAACTCACATAGTGTTAAAAGCCAAAGAATAAAAGTGGGTCTTAAGACGAGACTTAAAACACTCCACTGTGGAAGCAGTTTGAACATGGAGGGGTAGAGTGTTCCAGAGCTTAGGGCCGACCACAGAGAAGGCCCTGTCTCCCTGGTCTTAAGTCTGGTCTTGGGCACCACGAGCTGGAACTGGCTCTCGGACCTCAGAGCGCGCGCAGGAATGTAAATTTGGATGAGATCCGAGATATATTGAGGTGCCAGTCCATGTAAAGATTTAAAAACAAACAGCAATGTTTTAAAATCAATTCTAAAATGAACAGTAGCATCATTTAAAAAGTCACCCGCTGGAGTTTAAGGAGAGCTTGAAACTCTGCATGTCAACATCTCCGGCTGGTGCCACACCCAATAAAATGCCCAAGCAACCGGCACTGACCCAATTGAGCCTGTCGTCGTCCATTTCCAGATCAAAACAATGTGATAGAGAACATTTTACAACAATCAATCTAGGGATCTAGATATCTGGTCAGGACACTGTGCTTGTGGACTGAAATTGGCGGTCGTACTTGACCACCGCAACCACTTTATTTCTTCACAATAGTTATGGAGTACAAAACTAGATGTTGAATAATCGCTCGACGTACATCGTGGACAATAACTGATAGTCTTTGCCTGTCCAAATGCATTCGCTGTTTTTCCTCGTCCACGGGAGCTCGCATTCTCATTATCTCCCCTTCGACAAATGGACAAAGTTTTTCATTAAGTAGAATCGCAGCTGACCTTGACATTCGAAAGTACTGTTGCCACTCCTAGGCTGCAGTTCTTCTTGGACTTATCCAAAACCGTCGCTCGACATTATTTCATTGCCATCTGAGATGTGTTGTATCCAAAATAGCTGCGATCGCGCGTTTCCTTCTTTTAAGGCAGTGTTTTTCAACCACTGTGCCGCGGCACACTAGAGATGATCTAATTTCTAAAACATTTTTGCACACCAGTAATTATAGTTTGCAAATTATGTGTTGTTGTTGAGTGTCAGAGCTGTCTCGAGCTCGGCAGAGTAACCGTGTAATACTCTTCAATATCAGTAGGTGGCAGCAGGTAGCTAATCGCTTTGTAGATGTCGGAAACAGCGGGAGGCAGTGTGCATGTAAGACGGTGTCCAATGCTTAAACCAAAAATAAACAAAAATGTGATTCTCCTTAAGAAAAGGCATTGAGGCTTGGGGAAGGCTATGCAGAACGAAACTAAAACTGAACTGGCTACAAAGTAAATAAAAACAGAATGCTGGACGACAGCAAAGACTTACTGTGGCGCAAAGACGGCGTCCACAATGTACATCTGAACATGACATGACAATCAACAATGTCGCCACAAAGAAAGATTGAAACAACTGAAATGTTATTGTTTGCTTAAACAAAGTAGATGCGGGAAATATCGCTCAAAGGAAGACATGAAACTGCTACAGGAAAAAAAGCCACCAAAATAGGAGCACAAGACAAGAACTAAAACAAAATCAGCAAAAAAGTCAAAATAAGTCACGGCGTGATGTGACAGGTGGTGACAGTACACCTACTTTGAGACAAGAGATACATTGATGCATGCTTGGTTATGCTTTAAAGTCATATCCAACAATTGCGACAATTAGTTTTTAATGATTTCTGCTGGTGATGTGGCTCTGGATTTTTTCAACGCAAAAAATGTGCCTTAGCTCAAAAAAGGTTGAAAAACACTGTTTTAAGGTATTCATGTGTGATTTCCCCAATAGTCTGATATGAAGATGGCTTTGGCGCGGTCTTTCCGGCGTCACTTCCTGTGTGGCGCGCCGTCCTTCTGGCGCCACTTCCTCTCCGAACTCAGTTTGTAAACCAGGGGTGTCAAACTCAAACACAGAGTGGGCCAAAATTCTAAACTGGAGAACTTAACCTTTTAATAGGGACCCAAACAAGTTTTGCATTGAATATTGAACAAGCAAGGCTTCTATAACTTTATAGTGACATGCAAAATCGAGGTTTGTTGGTAGCAGGGGTGTATATTGTAGTGTCCCGGAAGAGTTAGTGCTGCAAGGGGTTCTGGGTATTTGTTCTGTTGTGTTGATGTTGTGTTACAGTGCGGATGTTCTCCCGAAATGTGTTTGTCATTCTTGTTTGGTGTGGGTTCACAGTGTGATGCATATTTGAAATTCGGGAGTCAAATGGGAAAATCTTGAGGGTTGGCAAGTATTAGAATGAGCGGTGAATGCACCGCCGCCGTATAATACCGGCGGGCCAGCTCTAATGTTAATTTAATATTGTCTCAAGGGCCAAAACAAATTACAGAGTTTCACACCCATGTTGTAAACCAGGGGCGCTCACACTTTTTCTGCAGGCGAGCTACTTTTCAATTGACCAAGTCGAGGAGATCTACCTCATTCCTATTTATAATTTATATTTATTTATTTATGAAAGAGACATTTCTGTTAACAAGTTAATGGTGTTTAATGATAATACAAGCATGTTTAACACACATAGATTCCTTTCTTTCATGAAGACAAGACTATAAGTTGGTGTATTTGATTCTGATGACTTGCATTGATTGGAATCAGACAGTGGTGCTGATAACGTCCGCATTTTCAAATGGAGGAAAAAAAAAATTCCTCCTTTCTGTCCAATACCACATGAAAGTGGTTGGATTTGGCATCTCATTTGTCCAACTTGCATACTCGTTTTTAAACACTTTGTTATGAGAGTAGCATATGTGTGTGGCCCTTTAATGTCTGGCAGCAGGTGAGTGACGTCAGTGAGTGTGCGGGTGGGCAAGCAAGTGAGAAAGCGGTCGCTGAGGGCGGGGGAGAAATACATTGGCATCAAACTCCGTAGCTTGCTAGCTTGTGCACGCTAGCTTTCTGAGACTCTTATTTTGTTAGCACAGGCAGGATGAAACAGGTCTTTTATGGTGAAGACAGGAACTGTGCAGTCGGTCTTTAGAGTTTTGACAGTAGGTACGGAGTCTCTAGAAATAAAATGTGTTTCTCTGCGTCCGCCCTGTTAGTGATTTTTTTCTTAAATATGAGCTCGCAGCAGCCAGCGTCATCTCACAAGATCCTCGGGTGCCGAGAATGTCAAACAACTGACGAAAGTGAAGTCTTGGTATGATTGATGATTGCTCATTTTTATGTATATTTTTTAATGCCTGGCTTGAGATCGACTGACACACCCTCCGAGATCGACCAGTCGATCGCAATCGACGTAATGGGCACCCCTGTTGTAAACGATCAATGAGTCCATACAAATATAGGAGCTGGAGATTCAAGAAATACGTAAACAACTTTAAACGATGATTTAAGGTGGCCGAAATGAGGCTTAATGTAGACAGGGTCTAAGAGAGCAGACTCCGTCCTAGGCTGCCGACTAGACAGCATTGAGGAGGTGGCTGACAGAAAAATGCTGACCAAGTTGACATCCATAGTGTTCAATCTATCTCACCGCTCGCACAACACAGTGGAGGTCCTGAGTAACTCCTTCAGCGTTACACTGTTACATCCACAACAGATCCGTTCTACCCACAACCACTTCATGTGATTACTGGGATATTGTTTTCTTGCTGTTTTTTTGTTTTTGTTTTATTTTATCTTCAGTTCAGTTCAGTTTTAGTTTATTTCTAACATGCATATAATACAATGTAATTCATCGCATATTTCCAGTTGTTTCATTACAGCATGTCCGAAAAGGAGTAGGAAGAAGCTGATCTTATTTAATCCTACCCCTTTTTTTATAATTTAGTCGAACATGCATAGGATACAATTTAATTCATTACATATTTCCAGTTGTTTCATTACAGCATGTCCGAAAAGGAGTAGGAAGAAGCTGAGCTTATTTAATCCTACCCCTTTTTTTATAATTTAGTCGAACATGCATAGGATACAATGTAATTCATCGCATATTTCCAGTTGTTTCATTACAGCATGTCTGAAAAGGATTAGGAAGATGCTGAGTTTATTTAATCCTACCCGTGTTTTTATACTTTAATCAAACATGCATAGGATACAATTTAATTCATTACATATTTCCAGTTGTTTCATTACAGCATGTCCGAAAAGGAGTAGGAAGAAGCTGAGCTTATTTAATCCTACCCCTTTTTTATACCATAGTCGAACATGCATAGGATACAATTTAATTCATTACATATTTCCAGTCGTTTCATTACAGCATGTCCGAAAAGGAGTAGGATGAAGCTGAGCTTATTTAATCCTACCCCTTTTTTTTTTTTTTTATAATTTAGTCGAACATGCATAGGATACAATTTAATTAATCACATATTTCCAGTTGTTTCATTACAGCGTGTCCAAAAAGGAATAGGAAGAAGCTGTGTTTATTTTATCCTACCCATTTTCATACCAATGCAATTACATCTTATTTCCTTGTTCTCTGTGACATAACAGTGGACATATAAATAATAAACACATAATATACCATAGTAAGTAAACAAATATTGAATACATACATTATCTTTGTCTCAATAAAAAAAAAGGGTTCATGTTTATCTATACCAGTGGTTCTTAACTTGGGTTCGATCGAACTCTAGGGGTTCGGTCAGTCGGCCTCAGGGGTTCGACGGAGCCCCCGTCCAAACCTAACAAGTTCAATGTTTTATTATTATAATCAAATGACATTTCCATGAGATTATTTTCTAATATATGTGTTTTGGCACACTTACAATGACAAAAAAAAACAAGATTGTTTTTCATGATCTCTGTACAAGGTGGGGTTGGAAATACTTTGTACCCCTTTCAGATATTGCATTTAGGTCCCACTAAAACATTCACATGTTGCACAACAAGATGTAAACATGGGATCATGTGTACATTCCTGTAACTTTCTGTTTGTAAAATATATCTTTATTATCAATCAATCAATCAATGTTTACTTATATAGCCCTAAATCACTAGTGTCTCAAAGGGCTGCACAAACCACTACGACAACCTCGGTAGGCCCACATAAGGGCAAGGAAAACTCACACCCAGTGGGACGTCGGTGACAATGATGACTATGAGAACCTTGGAGAGGAGGAAAGCAATGGATGTCGAGCGGGTCTAACATGATACTGTGAAAGTTCAATCCATAATGGATCCAACACAGTCGCGAGAGTCCAGTCCAAAGCGGATCAAACACAGCAGCGAGAGTCCCGTTCACAGAGGAGCCAGCAGGAAAACATCCCAAGCGGAGGCGGATCAGCAGCGCAGAGATGTCCCCAGCCGATCTGGGTGTTATCTTCGACCCAACTCTCTCCTTTGAGTCACACATTAAAAGCGTTACTAAAACGGCCTTCTTTCATCTCCGTAATATCGCTAAAATTCGCTCCATTCTGTCCAATGAATACGCTGAGATCATTATCCATGCGTTTGTTACGTCTCGTCTCGATTACTGTAACGTACTATTTTCGGGTCTCCCCATGTCTAGTATTAAAAGATTACAGTTGGTACAAAATGCGCCTGCTAGACTTTTGACAAGAACAAGAAAGTTTGATCACATTACGCCTGTACTGGCTTCCTGTGCACTTAAGATGTGACTTTAAGGTTTTACTACTTACGTAAAAAATACTACACGGTCTAGCTCCATCTTATCTTGCCGATTGTATTGTACCATATGTCCCGGCAAGAAATCTGCGTTCAAAGGACTCCGGCTTATTAGTGATTCCCAAAGCCCAAAAAAAGTCTGCGGGCTATAGAGCGTTTTCATTTCGGGCTCCAGTACTCTGGAATGCACTCCCGGCAACAGTTCGAGATGCCACCTCAGTAGAAGCATTTAAGTCTCACCTTAAAACTCATTTGTATACTCTAGCCTTTAAATAGACTCCCTTTTTAGACCAGTTGATCTGCCGTTTCTTTTCTTTTTCTCCTATGTCCCACTCTCCCTTGTGGAGGGGGTCCGGTCCGATCCGGTGGCCATGTACTGCTCGCCTGTGTATCGGCTGGGGACATCTCTGCGCTGCTGATCTATTTCTTTATATAGTAACATAATTAAAGTAAGAAAAAAACATTTCATTTTTAACTAAAGAAGGGTTCGGTGGATGCACATATGAAACTGGCGGGGTTCAGTACCTCCAACAAGTTTAAGAACCACTGATCTATACATAACAGTGCGCAATATGTATTATTTATTACAATTTGTTTGTTTTTCATTATGCTTTACAGCTGCTCCTGTATGGAAAAATCAGCACTGCAACAATGTAATTTCCCCATTATGGGATGAATAAAAGTCTATCCCATCCTATCCTATAGCATATACATATTTAAAGGGGTGTTTTTGTAATTCTAATCATTTGCTACGACATATTCAGTTGCGGTACAGAGGCGTATCCACCTCCCACACGGTACACATTAAGTAAGGGATAAGAAGTGCGGTGTCTAATCCATAAACAAACACAGTGAAGCTCAATGCTAGAAAGAGTCGTGGCTTGTGAGTCCTGACAGTGCCAAGGAGAAGCAAGAGCTTAAAAACAACCTCTACCGTCGTGAAAGCCTTCTGTTCAGGAACATTTCGGGCAGAGACAAAATAGATAAGCTTGCCAGAATTCCACAGTAGAGATAGGGAAATTGGCCACAAACTGGAACTATTATTGGTGAATTTCAAGCAAAAAGGGACTTCAAATTAACATTTTGTTGTACTTATCTCTGTCTTAAAACCAAGGTATGAGTGTGCCTATCCTGTATAGTTACACCCTAATTATTGTTGACATGCCAAACTTAATTTAGGGTAGGGTTGTCTCTGTACAAAAATGCATTTTGATACCTTCCGGTACTTTTCTAAATAAAAGGGACCACAAAAAATTGCATTATTGGCTTTATTTTAACAAAAAAATCTTGTGGTACATTAAACATGTTTCTTATTGCAATTGTGTCCTTCAATAAAATAGTGAACAAACGAGACAACTTGTCTTTTCCTAGTAATTAAGCAAACATGTAGCTGCTGACATATGCAGTAACATATTGTGTCATTTTCAATTATATTATTGTGTCAAAATTATTAAGGACAAGTGGCAGAAAATGAATGATTAATCTACTTTTCCATTTATTGTATATATTTGCCTACTTTCTCTTTTAACATGTTCTATCTACACTTCTGTTAAAAAGTAACAATCACTTATTTTTCTCTTGTTTTTATGCTTTACATTAGTTTTGGATCAAATTTGGGTATCAATACGATACCAAGTAGTCACAGGATCATACAATGGGTATTAAAGGCAGTATAGTACCGAATATGATTCATTAGTATCGCAGTACCATACTAGTACTGGTATACCTAATTTATTGTATACATCTGCTTCTTTTTAAAGGGGAACATTATCACCAGACCTATGGAAGCGTCAATATATACCTTAATGTTGCAGAAAAAAGACCATGTATTTTTTTAACCGATTTCCGAACTCTAAATGGGTGAATTTTGGCGAATTAAACGCCTTTCTATTTATCCCTCTCTGAGCGACGATATCAGAACGTGACGTCACATCGGTCATCAACGCCATTTTCCCTACCACATCGAGTCAAATCAGCTCTGTTATTTTCTGTTTTTTCGACTGTTTGCCGGTACCTTGGAGACATCATGCCTCGTCGGTGTGTTGTCGGAGGGTGTAACAAAACGATCATGGACGGATTCAAGTTGATTTCCGTAGAATGTGCATCGATTAGCACGGCATGCTAATCGATGCTAACATGCTATTTAGGATAGCTGTGTGCATCATGCCTCATTTGTAGCTATATTTACATCCAGCCTTTCCCTCCATCTACATTTAATGCCAAAAAAACACATACCAATCGACGGATTTAGGTTCCTCCAGTGTCAAGAGATGCGAAAGTCCCTCGTTTGGTTTTTACCGGCGATGCTACGACAGAGATGGCACAGAGATGGCAAGAATGTCTGGATATCCTGCGACACTCAAAGCAGATGCATTCCCAACGATAAAGTCAACGAAATCACAAAGGCGAGTGTTGTTGTTATTGACTTATTGATCCAGTGTCAATGCAAAAGTCCTGATCGGTTGGTCAGCACATTTTACCGGCGATGCTAACGCCGAATAGCGTCAATAGCTATTCGCTCAATAGCTTCAGTTTATTCTTCAATTTCGTTTTCGCTATCTGCCTCCATACTCCAACCATCTGTTTCAATACATGCATAAGCTGTTGAATCGCTTAAAGGGGAACATTATCACCAGACCTATGTAAGCGTCAATATATACCTTGATGGTGCAGAAAAAAAGACCATATATTTTTTTAACCGATTTCCGAACTCTACATAGGTGAATTTTGGCAAATTAAACACCTTTCTGTTTATCGCTCTTTTTGCAATGACGTTGGAACGTGACGTCTCCGAGGTAATACAGCCGCCATTTTCATTTTCAACACATTACAAACACTGGGTCTCAGCTCTGTTATTTTCCGTTTTTTTGACTATTTTTTGGAACTTTGGAGACATCACGCCTCATCGGTGTGTTGTCGGAGGGTGTAAAAACACTAACAGGGAAGGATTCAAGTTGCACCACTGGCCCGAAGATGCGAAAGTGTCTGCCGCCAGACCCCCATTGAATGTGCCAAAGTGTCTCCACATTTTACCGGCGATGGCAGACATGGCACAGAGATGTATGGATAACCTGCAGATGCATTTGCAACGATAAAGTCAACGAAATCACAAAGGTGAGTTTTGTTGATGTTGACTTATGTGCTAATCAGACATATTTGGTTGCGGCGTGACTGCCAGTTAATCGATGCTAACATGCTACGCTAATCATCACTAACATGCTATTTACCGGCGTTGCTAAAGCAGACATGGCACAGAGATGTATGGATAACCTGCAGATGCATTTGCAACTATAAAGTCAACGAATTCACAAAGGTGAGTTTTGTTGATGTTGATTGCCAGCTAATCGATGCTAACATGCTACGCTAATCGATGCTAACATGCTATTTACCGGCAGTGCTAAAGCAGACATGGCACAAAGATGTATGGATAACCTGCAGATAGATGCATTTGCAACTATATTACGTTTACTTCCACCCACATTTAATGCGAAAAAAACACTTACCAATCGAAGGATTTAAGTTGCTCCAGTGTCACGAGATGCGAAAGTCCTGATTGTTTGGTCCGCACATTTTACCGGCGATTCTAACGCAGCTATTCGGCCATGCTATGGCTACGAATAGCGTCAATAGCTATTCGCTCAATAGCTTCAGTTTCTTCTTCAATACTTTCATACTCCAACCATCCGTTTCAATACATATGTTATCTGTTAAATCGCTTAAGTCGCTGAAATCCGAGTCTGAATCTGAGCTAATGTCGCTATATCTTGCTGTGATATCCACCGTTGTTTGTTTACATTGGCAGCACTGTATGACGTCACAGGGAAATGGATAGTCGCATCGCAAATAGCGAAAATCAAGCACTTTAAAGCTTTTTTTTTAGGGATATTCGGGGACCGGTAACATTTTGAAAAAAACTTAAAAAAATACAACAAGCCACTGGGAACTGATTTTTATTGTTTTTAACCCTTCTGAAATTGTGATAATGTTCCCCTTTAAGCCGCTGAAATTCGAGTGTGAATCCGAGCTAATGTCGCTATATCTTGCTGTGCTATTCACCATTGTTTGTATTGGAATCGTTATGTGACGTCACAGGGAAATGGACAGTGGCTTAAGCAAATAGCGAAAATCAAGCACTTTAAAGCTTTTTTTAGGGATATTCCGGGAGATGTAAAATTTTGAAAAAAACTTGCAAAAATAAAGTAAGCCACTGGGAACTGATTTTTATTGGTTTTAACCCTTCTGAAATTGTGATAATGTTCCCCTTTAAGACAGTTGATTTATTCCTATAGAACATTTATCAATGCATTGATTCGATCAGCATTTTTAATTGTGCCATCCAACTTCTAGGCATTTATGCTATCTAATATAACTGGTAGAAAAAGCGAGCACATTTCATGTGCCACCTTTACCCACGACATTTGGGTAGAAATCTGATTCGTGCACATCTAATTTCTGGCCAACTCATCAGTAAACGTTATCATGACGGTGGCCTATAGGTCTTATAGGCGTGAATATTGTGTGCATCAGTTAGCAGCTTGGGTGTAACGTAGAGTTCATTTATTTGGGAAAACACTCCAGTTTTGAGGGAGACGGAAAAAACTGAACCCATCAGTAATGGCTGTTAAGGACCATCATGCATTGCTCTTGGACACAAATAGGCCATTAAGCTGGTATGTTGGAAAGTAAACGATAACTGGCTGCCGACTAATACACACACACACATTTGTGTTACCTTCTTGAGACCTCTGTAAAATGCCTACCTCTTTAGGACCACTCTTATAAAGATTTTTATTTACAACATTAATAATATATACATACTATTCAAATATAAAAAAAGTAAGATTTTAGTTATTTTTTATTTTTTTGTTTGTAATTGGTTTTTAATCTTCATTATTTACTTCAAGTTATTACAATATGTCTCTATATAAAAATGTATTATTTTTTTTTAATTGAATGTGGCCAAAGAAGGCACATTTGAATGGCTTACACACACTTGTTATTACATATGTTGGCCAGCGGTAAAGCACTTCCAATTTTTACACACACTTGTTATTTCATATGTTGACCAGAGGGGGAGCACTTTTAATACCGACACACAGTCAATTTGAAAAATCCCTCCTTTTTGGAACCACCCTCATTTTGATAAATTTGACCACCAGGGGTGCAAATGATATCTCCATGTTTTGTTTTTTGTAATGTTCTTAACGAGTCACCGACCACAGATGGCCCAGGTGCAGCACTCTGGGAAACCCATCTGTAGAAGCTAGCTGTTAATGGCCACTATAGTCTTAGTACCGTAGTGTATATGTTCATCCTATGCTCACATATGGGACGTGGGTTGTCTTACGTCAGCACCGGAAGTCGTAAAATCAGCCGTTCATCCGGCAAGTTTTTTCGGTGATGAATACTGAAGTCCTTCTCTTGTTTTATCATATCTTGCTGCCTTTGAGCCTGTCAATGTTTACTTTTGTATGTATATTAAATCAACTAAAAATGTGAATTTGGAGCAATGTTCACAGACTTTAGTAATTGGCTCTCTATTAGAGGTAATGATTTTCCGTATTGGGATAATGATTTCGGTCCTAACTTGTTCAATGGTCCTCATATGGAAGGTATTTTTCCTTGTTGATGTCTCAAGAAAGGTAGAAATACAAGAAATCACAAACTGTAGACTTAAGTTAGTTGTCTCCTGTTCTTTTTATGCCAAAAAAACATTTGGATCATCTTGATTGTAGAATGATTCGGTTGCATGTGCAAATATTCACTTAGTGTCTCGGTTTTAGTACAATGTCGGTGACCCTGTACAGTTGCAAAGGCGTCCACCCTATAGGCAAATAAAGTTGTAGCATAGTACAGTAATAGTAATAGCTAGTGATGTTTGTCATCAGGATTTTATTCCTTATATTCCTTATTGATACCGGGACTCATCAGTACTCCAATCAGTGCTCATTGCCGTTGTATAGCGGGGAAAGGTGATGACAATTCTAAAGGCCCACAGCCCGTTAGGGCCCACAAATAGACCCCAGTAGCCTCCATTACAAAATTATTGTGCATACACTGTACCGATATATATATATATATATATATATATATATATATATATATATATATATATATATATATATGTATATATATATATATATATATATATATTCATGCAAATTATTCTGAATTACAACAAAGCCACAAGCAATACAAAATTGTATTTTTAATATTTTAATTAGCCCCGTTGGCCCCTTCTTAAAAATGGTTTGGTCCATAGACCACATAATTCAAATCCAAAATCCAACCTAAACTCTAAACAAAATAAACAATGAACAATTTATTCTGCACCATTTTCGACATGTGGTCACAACAGATATAATAATGACACGTTTTAAGGAGAAGGAGGTGGTCTGCATCATCAATCTTTTTATTGAGCAAAACTGAGTAACCACACCAAAACAAAATCAGCAACATAACTACTATCTAGCAAAATGGTGTACTTTCTGTCGTAATCACACCAAAACAAACAAACTATACGTCGCATCAACAGCTACCGCTCGCTTTCTTCCATTTGCTCAGTCGGATCAGCCAGTGATGCGTTCATGGCCACAAAAAAACGGTTGGACAACACCAATGTTTCCTCTAAATTTTCATGTGTGTGAGCAAATGCACAAACTCCCTGAGCATTCAGTGGAGGACATGTGAGCAACATCAGACGTGCACACTGTGGCCACACCAGCGTCACACCTGTCCCAAACCTGACATCATAACAATTTAAATGTTTTATTAAAATAATTTTCTGATGTAAGTGATCTTGCCCTCTTACAATGACAATAACAAAAAAAACATGTTTTTCATGAACTATGTGCTTGTATTGTATGTCTGGCTGCAGGTAAGAAATGTTACCCCTTTCAGAGATTACATTTAGTTCCTGTAACTTCTGTTTGTAAAATACATCTTTTTATTAGCATTTATGAAATCTAGTGACACTATTTCATGAATAGTATCCTTAGATTAACATTGTTAATAAATGGCAATAAAATAAGCACACATCTGATTGAGGAGTCAGGGTGTTACAACCTGGCATTTACACATTGTGTGGCGTTGGGGTTGTCCGACTTTTTGTGTGGCCTAAACGCAACACTGGCTAAGTACCATGAGTGCTTGTGTTGGTGCAGCTGAGAACTGACGGATGACAAAGTTGGTTTAAGCCTGGTTTGTATGGCAGAAAATTACCAGTTTTTATAAATAAAAGTTTTTTTTTACTCATGTTTTTGGTGTGGTTACAAACAGTTTTGCTCAATAAAGTGATTGATGGAATTCCTGTCCATAAAGTGTCTCGACAGACGATAATTGAATTGTGTTGACAGAGATTGTTTTATTCATCAGGGCCACTCTTGTTGTCACTTGTCACTCCTAGAGTTGCATTGCAAAATCATACAGGATAAATTGAAATGTGTTTATTCTGTTTAAAGTTCAGATGGGATTTTTGATTTTCTGCGCGGCATTAATTTGCTGGCGCACACCTTAGAGGGAACGTTAGACAACGCCAAGACCAGACATGAACTCTAACTCTTAAGTTGTTACAGTGTGATACAGTTCACCCACAAACAAATACACGTCAATAACAGCACTTTGCTCTTTTGCAGGTTAGCTGACAGCAGCAAAAGCTGCTAAAATAGTTAAACGCTGCATGCTAACTCTTATTTTAGCACCGTACACCCACACTTACCAATTTTTTAGTGAGCACACAGACAAAAAATGTCATCTGTATTCTATGCTTGTGCTACAGCACACATGTCATTGTGCAAAATGTGAATGTTTTAAGGCGATCTAAATAGCATCTCAGAAAGGGGTACATGTCTCAAATACTTCCACAGCAGGACCCCTGGCCAGACTTTTAACATACAGCTCTTCAAAACAAAATTTTTGTTTATTTTCATTGTCAGTGGGCCAAATCATGTCACTGTCAACTGTGCTACACTATAGGCCCATTCACTCAGAATGGTATTATGACACATTCAACTTCTACTCAGGCAGCAATACACCTGAGTAAGTATTAAACATTAGAATAGAATAGAATAGAATAGAATAGAATAGAATAGAACGTACTTTAGTGATCCCTAGGGGAATTTCTGCACCACAGTTTGCTGACAATAAACAATCAACACTTATATATTTATTTACATGTGAATAATATAAATATAGTCTATTATACAGCAATATTCACATGTGAATAATATAAATACAGTCTATTATACAGCATTATTCACATGCGAATGATATAAATACAGTCTATTATACAGCATAATTCACATGTTAATAATATAAATACAGTCTATTATACAGCATTATTCACATGTTAATAATATAAATAAAGTCTATTATACAGCATTATTCACATGTGAATAATATAAATACAGTCTATACAGCATAATTCACATGTGGATAATTTAAATACGGTCTATTATACAGCATTATTCACATGTGAATAATATAAATACAGTCTATTATACAGCATTATTTACATGTAAATAATATAAATACAGTGTATTATACAGCATTATTCACATGTGAATAATATAAATACAGTCTATTATACAGCATTATTCAGATGTGAATAATATAAATACAGTCTATTTTACAGCATTATTTACATGTAAATAATATAAATACAGTGTATTGTACAGCAATATTCACATGTGAATAATGTAAATACAGTCTATTATACAACATTATTCACATGTGAATAATATAGTCTATTATACAGCATTTTCACATGTGAATAATATAAATACAGTCTATTATACAGCATTATTCACATGTAAAAATTATAAATACAGTGTATTGTACAGCATTATTGACATGTGAATAATATAAATAGTCTATTATACAGCATTATTCACATTTGAATGATATAAATACAATCTATTATACAGTCAAAAAGGAACATATTATTATTAATAATAATTACTGAGTAACGGAATAATGCCCTTTACTTATTATGAGCATCTGATGATGGTGAGTTGTGTTATTATGATGTGATTGATGTGGTCTTCGATAATGTGTTATAAGTACGGAAATTTAACTAGCCTAAATACAAAGTAGTTAAAAGACAACTAATAGTAAATAATTTACATAACAAAACTCTGACTCGTAAAGTGGTTAATGGTAAAAAAAGGAAACAAATTGGGTGAATTACGCCAGGAAACGTTAAGATAACAAAAACAACAACAGTGAAGGTGGCACTGAATGGGGCAGCGGGGCCCCAGAATTCCTAGCAACGGCCCTGTTGGTACTATAAATAAATAAATGGGTTGTACTTGTATAGCGCTTTTCTACCTTCAAGGTACTCAAAGCGCTTTGACACTACTTCCACATTTACCCATTCACACACACATTCACACACTGATGGAGGGAGCTGCCATGCAAGGCGCCAACCAGCACCCATCAGGAGCAAGGCTGAAGTGTCTTGCTCAGGACACAACGGACGTGACGAGGTTAGTACTAGGTGGGAATTGAACCAGGGACGCTCGGGTTGCGCACAGCCACTCTCCCCACTGCGCCACGCCGTTCCAATGTGAATAATATAAATACAGTCTATTATACAGCATTATTCACATGTGAATAATATAAATACAGTCTATTATACAGCATTATTCACATGTGAATAATATAAATACAGTCTATTTTACAGCATTATTTACATGTAAATAATATAAATACAGTGTATTATACGGCATTATTCACATGTGAATAATATAAATACAGTCTATTATACAACATTATTCACATGTGAATAATATAAATACAGTCTATTTTACAGCATTTTCACATGTGAATAATATAAATACAGTCTATTATACAGCATTATTCACATGTAAAAATTATAAATACAGTCTATTTTACAGCATTATTTACATGTAAATAATATAAATACAGTGTATTATACGGCATTATTCACATGTGAATAATATAAATACAGTCTATTATACAACATTATTCACATGTGAATAATATAAATACAGTCTATTTTACAGCATTATTTACATGTAAATAATATAAATACAGTGTATTATACGGCATTATTCACATGTGAATAATATAAATACAGTCTATTATCCAACATTATTCACATGTGAATGATAACGTCTATTATACAGCATTTTCACATGTGAATAATATAAATACAGTCTATTATACAGCATTATTCACATATAAAAATTATAAATACATTGTATTGTACAGCATTATTGACATGTGAATAGTATAAATAGTCTATTATACAGCATTATTCACATTTGAATGATATAAATACAATCTATTATACAGTCAAAAAGGAACATATTATTATTAATAATAATTACTAAGTAACGGAATAATGCCCTTTTGTCAGATGGTCATAATAAGTAATTATGAGCATCTGATGATGGTGAGTTGTGTTATTATGATGTGATTGATGTGGTCTTCGATAATGTGTTATAAGTACGGAAATTTAACTAGCCTAAATACAAAGTAGTTAAAAGACAACTAATAGAAAATAATTTACATAACAAAACTCTGACTCGTAAAGTGGTTAATGGTAAAAAAAAGGAAACAAATTGGGTGAATTACGCCAGGAAACGTAAAGATAACAAAAACAACAACAGTGAAGGTGGCACTGAATGGGGCAGCGGGGCCCCAGAATTCCTAGCAACGGCCCTGTTGGTACTATCTGCAATTGTGTTACTGAAGGTTGTTTTTACTAGCATTTTTATTAGCACAATATGCTGTTCACCACCAACATTACCAACACCTGCTTTTTAAGTCTTAAAATTGATGGAATAAATTTAATACCAGTTTATACTATAAACAAACCTTTGCACGATACATCGGCAGCAAAAAAATCCTACTCTTTCATCTTTAACAAAAATGTCAACGCGTCGGTAACTGCAAATGCAACTTCAAATGTGTTTTTGAGACCCATTTTTAGAAAAAACATATATATTTGTCAGATAAAATCAAAGACATTGACATAACAACACATACTGTACATAGGATTTGAACCACAACCCTCACTGGCATAACACCCCCTCCCTGTTACCCTACAAAGACGTACACAGCGCTAGTCATTATTTACGACGGCTACATTTATGGAATAATTCCAGCTGAGGGAAGGTTACTCACTTCCTCAAGGTGAAAATGGATACGTTTAGCACTTAATGAATCCGGCCTGGGCTTCTCGCTCATATATCAGCATGTTATTAAGACATTTTAAAATCCCATTATGGTGTTTCTCCTTGAACATGTCATGCTTTTATTGGACTGCCGTGTCTTTAAACCTGACCTTTTTTCCAAGCCCTACTTGGGAACTTAACAGGGAAAAATGACAATCAGACAACATATACATGAAAATAAATATATATTTGTTTATGGGTTTAAGTTTAACTTGGTTACTTAATAAGAAGTGTTGGGATGGTTATGCTCTGTTAAAAGTACATACATACATACATATACATGCATGCATAACATCACTTAATTCATGGTCATGGTTGTATTTGTTTTGGACATGTTTATTAACAAGTTACTTTAAAGAACATCACACGTTTGTGCTTGCATTGTTCTTACTCTGCAATAATGAAGAGAATATATAAGAAAAAAACTGTCATTTTTATAACTAAGTAGAAAAACAAATAGAGAATGCATAGCAATAGATAGATAGATATAGTGGCTTTTGCAATTGGGGAAAAAAATGCATAAATAAATAAAAACTACGAAAACATTTTAAAAATTGTTTAAAAAAAATAATACATGAATACAAAATAATACTAATTGAATTAAATAATTGCAAGAGTAAGACATGACTTTGGTGACGACTCTGAAAAAGCAGAGAATTGAGGCAAAGCCTGTTTTCAGGCATCTGCCTTGTATTTGATCAGGAAATGTGCACATTTTTACATGAAAAAAAAGCATTTCCTTACCACACACCACTGTTTTTAACTGTGTTAAACGCGGAACAAAATATATAAAGAAATATTAACAGGAGAGTGTGATCTGTATCTTACCTTAAACGGGAAATTGTGTAAAATACTGTCAAATGATTCAGTCATTTTATCTGATTAATCACATTTTTCAATTTGGATTACTTGTGATTAATCACAGATTATTACTCAGTTATAATGATTTAAATGAAATAAAAAAAAAAATCCTAATATTTTGTCACAAATTCAAATTTAATTGTCAGAATGTCATACAGGAATATATATATATATATATATATATATATATATACATACACACACACACACTTATATATACACACACATATATATAATAGTCCTGTCCCCTTAGCAGAAAAACAGCCCCAAAGCATGATGTTTCCACCCCCATGTTTCACAGTAGGTATGGTGTTCTTGGGATGCAACTCAGTATTCTTCTTCCTCCAAACTCGACAAGTTGAGTTTATACCAAAATGGATACATGGAGATACAGCAGAGGATTGGGAGAATGTCACGTGCTCGGATGAAACCAAAATAGAACTTTTTGGTTTAAACTCAACTCGTCGTGTTTGGAGGAAGAAGGATACTGAGTTGCATCCCAAGAGCACCAAACCTACTGTGAAGCATGGGGGAGGAAACATCATGCTTTGGGGCTGTTTTTCTGCTAAGGGGACAGGACGATTGATCCGTGTTAAGGAAAGAATGATTGGGGCCATGTATCGTGAGATTTTGAGCCAAAACCTCCTTCCATCAGTGAGAGCTTTGAATGGTTGACCAAATACTTATTTTCCACCATAATTTACTAATACATTCTTTAAAATTCCTACAATGTGAATTTTGGGATTTTTTTTTTTTACATTCTGTCTCTCACAGTTGAAGTGTACCTATGATAAAAAAATGACAGACCTCTGTCATCATTTTATGTCGGAAAACTTGCACAATCGGTGGCTGACTAAATACTTTTTTGCCCCAATGTATAACTGTGTGTACACATACATATGTCACAGAGGCTATATTACCACTACAAGCCTGTTTCCCAGGTTTCCCTATATATATATATATATATATATATATATATATTTTTTTTTTTCTACCGCTTATTCCCTTTAGGGGTCGCGGGGGGCGCTGGCGCCTATCTCAGCTACAATTGGGCGGAGGGCGGGGTACATCCTGCACAAGTCGCCACCTCATCGCAAGGCCAACACAGATAGACAGACAACATTCACACTCACATTCACACACTAGGGCCAATTTAGTGTTGCAAATCAACCTATCCCCAGGTGAATGTCTCTGGAAGTGGGAGGAAGCCGGAGTACCCGGAGGGAACCCACGCATTCACGGGGAGGACATGCAAACTCCACACAGAAAGATCCCGAGCCTGGATTTGAACCCAGGACTGCAGGAACTTTGTATTGTGAGGCAGACGCACTAACCCCTCTGCCACCGTGAAGCATACATATATATATATATATATATATATATATATATATACATATATATATATATATGTATATGTGTGTGTGTGTACGGTGGTGCTACTATGGCTCACCTTAAGTGGGCGTATGTGGGCTTGCAAGTGCTTGTCAATGTCGTTTTTCTACAGTGAGGAAAAGTAATTAAAATACGTTTTTTAAAATTTGAATAAGATAAATGAGGACTTGAACAAAGTTGCAGTTAAAGGCAAATCTGGTTCATAGCAAAGGACAAGAAGGTAATTGGAGAGCAACAAGACGAGCCAACAGGAGGGGACAGCAAGGCTGGAACGACGTACACTGAACTGACGAGACGATGAGACCCAGGTGGGTCGGACATGAAGGCTGGCAGCAGTAGACAGGATGAACACGGCGGGGTTGACAGGGACGAGACAGCTCAAAGTACTAATCAGACAGGGGACCAGTCACTGGTCGACAAGAGGGACAACACCATGGCAACCGCACCAAACCCTACATCCAAAATAAAGAGAATCCGAACAGCCTTGTTTTTTCTATCACCAAAACAAACTGGACACGTCATTAAGGAGGGGGAAAAAAAGCAGTAAATCACATTTGAGGTTCAGTAAGGACTACTCCGTCCATTGTAAAAGTCGATGACACTTACTTACAGTATTTGCAATAAAGTAAGCATACAATATGCATGATGTCTTCTGGCGTTCGCGTCAGGTTTAATACGGAGTAATGCTTGTCTTGGGATCATTAATGCATTTTAGTAGGCCATCAAAGCTTATGTGGCTGCACTGCTCAGTAACAGCGGCATAAACAGCCCCTCCTGACTGATGATAGAATGAGTATATCCCATATCATTGATCCCGGCTACTGCTGAGTGGTGACTGTCCGCTAATAAATCTACCACGTACTGTACAGTCCAATGGAGGAAGTGGGTACAGAACTTAACAGTAATATATAAAGACCACAGACTATATGTGAATACATAGGATTTAAATGGCAATTAATAATAAGGGATTCCTAGGTTTGCCTGATACATGAAGCGTGACACTTTTCATCATTTTCAGCAGACTCCATTTCAAATTGATCAACCAACCCCTCGTCCATATGAATGCCATCCCTTCTGTACATCAGGTGTCTGTGTTACGTTTCAATGGGACTTAAACAAACAAAAACAAAACAAACTAAATAGCAGGGAACTATTTCTGGTGTAAAGTTCCTTGATTGACTCCACTGGTGCCATTGCTGTTTTTTTTTTATATTTTTTTATTCTTTTAATCTTAGTTTTTTCATAACATGGTCACTACTGCCTAGTTTCTCTTGTTATATTCTTATTTTACAGTTATATTTGTATTCCCATTGTTGTTTTTTATTTGTATTCTTATTGTAATATTTTTTTTTATTTTGTTTCCATTTATACTCCAATTGTTTACTTTTTAAATTTATCTCAACTCTGTAAACTGCTGCTGGAATTAAATTTTTCCTGAAGGAACTCTCCTGAAGGATTCAATAAAGTACTATCCATCTATCTATCTATCTAATCTTTCAATATACCGTACAAGAAAATAATAGTAAAATAAGAAATAAAATAAGGGAGATCAGATCAGCATATATTTGATGACTGACTAATCATTTAAAGTATTACAGGTCTACAATTCTATGATAGGAATGTCAAAATACTGCGGCGTCAAAGAATACCAAGACAAAATTAAAATAATAAATATCACTAATAATAATGATATCAAAATTGACTACATTTTTCGACATTAACTCCAGGAGTTTATAAAACCCAGATTTGGAAATTCAATTCGATACAATTGAAAAAGTGTATTTTGAACTAATTTGGCTACACCCAACAGGATGTTCAAATGGAATTACAGGAAGTGGAATTAAATCCATAGGGCCTGATCTTATTAGATCCAAATATCACACGCTAAACAGCCCATGCAAATAATGTAATTGTGTGTACTTTTAGAGGGTGTGATTGATTGATTGGAACTTTTTAGTAGATTGCACAGTACAGGACATATTCTGTACAATTGACCACTAAATGGTAACACCCGAATAAGTTTTTTCAACTTGTTTAAAGGGGAACATTATCACCAGACCTATGTAAGCCTCAATATATACCTTGATGTTGCAGACAAAAGACCATATATTTTTTTAACCGATTTCCGAACTCTAAATGGGTGAATTTTGGCGAATTAGGCGCCTTTCTATTATTCGCACTCGGAGCGATGACGTCACGTTGTGACGTCACATAGGTAGTCAATCCGCCATTTTCTCAAACACATTACAAACACCAAGTCAATTCAGCTCTGTTATTTTCCGTTTTTTCGACTGTTTTCCGTACCTTGGAGACATCATGACTCCTCGGTGTGTTGTCGGAGGGTGTAACAACACGATCAGGGACGGGTTCAAGTTGACTTACGCGGAGTGTGCATCGATTAGCATGCCGTGCTAATCGATGCTAACATGCTATCTGTATTTGTACATACAAATTTAATGTAAACCTACAGTTAATGCCAAACAAACACTTACCAATCGGCGGATTTAAGTTGCAAGAGTGTCATAAGATGCGAAAGGCCCGATCATTTGATCTGCACATTTTACCAGCGATGCTAAGGCAGACATGGCACAGAGATGTATGGATAACCTGCAGATGCATTTCCAACGATAAAGTCAACGAAATCACAAAGGTGAGTTTTGTTGATGTTATTGACTTCTGTGCTAATCAGACATATTTGGTCAAGGCATGACAGCCATCTAATCGGTGCTAACATGCTATTTAGTCTAGCTGTATGTACATTTGTATCTATATTTGCATCCAGCCTTTCCCTGCACCCACATTGAAGGCCAAACAAACACTTACCAATCGACGGATTTAAGTTGCTCCAGAGTCACAAGATGCGAAAGTACCGATTGTTTGGTCTGCACATTTTACCAGCAATGCTAAGGCAGACATGGCACAGAGATTTATGGATATCCTGCGACACTCAATCGTTGGTTAGAAGGCGATCGGCGAATATCATCAATAGCTTCAGTTTCTTCTTCAATTTCGTTTTGGCTGTCTGCCTCCACACTCCAACCATCTATTTCAATACATGCGTGATCTGTTGAATCGCTTAAGCCGCTGAAATCCAAGTCTGAATCCAGGCTAATGTCGCTATATCTTGCTGTGCTATCCGCCATGTTGTTTGTATTGGCATCACTGGATGACGTCACAGGAAAATAGACAGTGGCTTCACAGATAGCAAAAATCAGGCACTTTAAAGCAATTTTCGGGATATTCTATGATGGGTAAAATTTTGAAAATGCAATTTCAATCAATCGATCAATGTTTACTTATATAGCCCTAAATCACTAGTGTCTCAAAGGGCTGCACAAACCACTACGACATCCTCGGTAGGCCCACATAAGGGCAAGGAAAACTCACACCCAGTGGGACGTCGGTGACAATAATGACCCAGTGGGACGTCGGTGACAATGATTACTATGAGAACTTTGGAGAGGAGGAAAGCAATGGATGTCGAGCGGGTCTAACATGATACTGTGAAAGTTCAATCCATAATGGATCCAACACAGTCGCAAGAGTCCAGTCCAAAGCGGATCCAACACAGCAGCGAGAGTCCCGTTCACAGCGGAGCCATCAGGAAACCATCCCAAGCGGAGGCGGATCAGCAGCGCAGAGATATCCCCAGCCGATACACAGGCAAGCAGTACATGGCCACCGGATCGGACCGGACCCCCTCCACAAGGGAGAGTGGGACATAGGAGAAAAAGAAAAGAAATGGCAGATCAACTGGTCTAAAAAGGGAGTCTATTTAAAGGCTAAAGTATACAAATGAGTTTTAAGGTGAGACTTAAATGCTTCTACTGAGGTAGCATCTCGAACTGTTACCGGGAGGGCATTCCAGAGTACTGGAGCCCGAAATGAAAAAGCTCTATAGCCCGCAGACTTTTTTTGGGCTTTGGGAATATTGTATAGGACATGATACAAAATACAAGAAACTAATGATACCTGTCATGTCAGATCATGGCAGAACTGCTTGCTTAAAATCAGAAATTGGGAAAACCGAGGTACCTTTGTATATTTCTAAGCAGGCCACTCAAAAGGATATAAAAAAAAAAACACACTTCAACAAACACTTCCCAAGCTCCGCATCTGTACATTTGTTTCTCCGTGCTCCATTTCCAGCACCCGCCTCCTCTCTCCCTCTGCTCGGCTTTATCTCCCCCCCAACGACAAGCGCAGTAGGACAGGATTTAGGCATTAGCTCAATCCCTCTATCTACCCCCCCACCTTCCTCATGATTGCACACTGTTCCTGTCACCCACACATACTAGTCCGCTGCACGAGTCATGTAGCGCTCTCACAGCGGCGCTGCTCTAAAGCTTTTACTCCACAAGACAAGGAGACATAATCAACAAGACAGCAGTGACAGTGCAGCTGTTCCAGAATATTACGTAATTGCCCTTCTATCTCATTATCGACATTTTTTTTTTTTTACCAACAAACTGATGTATGAACTTATAATAGTGGCAAATATCTACTCAGTAGATAACCATCGAACCCAATATACATTAAGACAAGCCCTCCTTATGTATTTTTAAGACCAAAAAATTAAGGGTTTGAATAGGGGTAATTATAGGGTAGTTTATACTTTATTCATATGTCTGTGCTTTTTTAAGCTACCCCATTGACTAGAGCCAAACACACCTGACCATAAAACAACATTAAATATATGTTTTTCAAGACAAAGTTAATGACAAAAACAGACCGAATGATTTGGGAAGGGTGTCTTATATTCTTTTTTTCTACAAAACCCAAAATCAGTGAAGTTGGCACGTTGTGTAATTTGTGAATAAAAACAGAATACAATGCTTTGAAAATCCTTTTCAACTTATATTCAGTTGAATAGACTGCAAAGACAAGATATTAAATGTTCGAACTGAGAAACGTAATTTTTTTTTTGCAAATAATCATTAATTTAGAATTTAATGGCAGCAACACATTGCAAAAAAGTTGGCACAGGGGCATTTTTACCACTGTGTTACATGGCCTTTCCTTTTAGCAACACTCAGTAAACGTTGGGGAACTGAGGAGACCAATTTTTGAAGCTTTTCAGGTGGACTTCTTTCCCAATCTTTGATGTAGTTCGGTATTTCACGCTTCATAATGCAACACACATTTTCAATGGGGGACAGGCCTGGACTACAGGCAGGTCAGTTTAGTACCTGCACTCTTCAACTATGAAGCCAGACTGTTGTAACATGTGGCTTGGCATTATATTCCCGAAATAAGCAGGGGCGTCCATGATTACGTTGCTGGAATGGCAACATATGTTGCTCCAAAACCTCTATGTACCTTTCAGCATTAATGGTGCCTTCACAGATGTGTAAGTACCCATGCCTTGGGCAGTAATAAACCCCCATACCATCACAGACGCTGGCTTTTGAACCGTGCATCTATAACAATCCGGATAGCTCTTCAACTCTTTTGTCCGGAGGACACACCGTCCACAGTTTCCAAAAACAATTTGAAATGTGGTCTCGTCAGACCACAGAACACTATTCTACTTTTCATCAGTCCATTTTAGATGAGCTCTGGCCCATAAACTCAACTCGCCGTGTTTGGAGGAAGAAGAATACTAAGTTGCATCCCAAGTACACCACACCTACTGTGAAGCATGGGGGTGGAAACATCATGCTTTGGGGCTGTTTTTCTGCTAAGGGGACAGGACGATTGATCCGTGTTAAGGAAAGAATGAATGGGGCCATGTATCGTGAGATTTTGAGCCAAAACCTCCTTCCTTCAGTGAGAGCTGTGAATGGTTGACCAAATACTTATTTTCCACCATCATTTACAAATAAACTCTTTAAAATTCCTACAATGTGAATTCCCGGATTTTTTTTCCACATTCTGTCTCTAACAGTTGAAGTGTACCTATGATGAAAATTACAGACCTCTGTCATCATTTTAAGTGGGAGAACTTGCACAATCGGTGGCTGACTAAATACTTTTTTGCCCCACTGTATGTAAACCTTTGATCGCGACTGTAAATACTTTCATTAACTGTGTTTCCAGTTAATCCGACTGCACAGAAGCTCTGAAGAGAACCTTTCCCTGGACCCGAGACAAGCCACAGTATGTGCTGAGTCACGGGGTGCCACCCTCATGAAATCTTGATGTGAGCCGAGGTCTGCTGTCGCTGTAATGAGAATGGCGGTCGTCACACAGCTGGCCTCCTTAGCGGGTGAAACCATCAGAATAATAGTCGGGGGGGCTATGAAGAGTCGATGGACTTCAGGCTGTTTCTTGGAAGCACTTAGTGTTTTTTTTTTTTGTGGGGGAGGGGGGCAAAAGTATGAAAAAAAAAAAAAACTTGGACGGCGTCAGACAGCAGAAGGTCTAATGGTCTTCATCGGGGATGTGGTGGTACAGGCGGTAATGGTACTACAGACCGCACATGTTGGCGACTTTGCCGCAGCCTTTAATGCTAATTGTTGTATTACACCAAGCAGTGGAACAGATGGATATCAGCAGTTCTGTTCAAAAGGAGCTATTCAGCGTTTGTAAATAGCAGCACCTCCTCAAATAAAATGACCTTTTTTTTTTTTTTTTGGTCTCTGATCATCAAAAGTGGTCTTCCTGGAACATCCATCCATTTTCTACCGCTTATTCCCTTTTGGGGTCGCGGGGGGCACTGGCGCCTATCTCAGCTACAATCGGGCGGAAGGCGGGGTACACCCCGGACAAGTCGCCACCTCATCGCAGGGCCAACACAGATAGACAGACAACATTCACACTCACATTCACACACTAGGGCCAATTTAGTGTTGCCAATCAACCTATCCCCAGGTGCATGTCTTTGGAAGTGGGAGGAAGCCGGAGTACCCGGAGGGAACCCACGCATTCACGGGGAGGACATGCAAACTCCACACAGAAAGCCTGGATTTGAACCCAGGACTGCAGGACCTTCGTATTGTGAGGCAGACGCACTAACCCCTCTGCCACCGTGAAGCCCTTCCTGGAACATAATCTCTGCAATTATCCCAGAGGACGATGATTAACTTTTATGTTTCTTCTTTACTATGACGTTTTTCTTCACGGTGACATTACGGGACGGCCGCGGACATGGGCCCGCAGGTGTCATTTCAAGTCAGCGATTCGACTAAATCTCGTTGGTTGTGATAGGAATCCCAAAAGCCGGAGGCTGCCATCCCCTTGTAGCACTTCCTGGCGCCTTCTTATCACATCCGCCACACTGCTGCTGCCGCCAGCACATTTCTGACTCCTGAGTACATTTCCAAAACCGCGGAAAGGCGCTGAATGTATTTGTTTGTCTTCTACCCCTGTGCACAAGCGTGTGTACATTAGTCAAAATGTGGACCTCTACATTTTACATTTTGATCAAACCTCGTACAGTATGAAGGGGATTCGTACGGTTTACCCGACACATGAAACGTGACGAATTGAGGGTGCTGCACTTTAGCCCCCACATCGCATTAGAGTGTTGAATTGTTTTAAACTGTGTTTTTTAGAACTTGCAGCTTGAACCTAGGTGTCAGTTGCTATAAAGCTGGGGTAGGGAACCTTTGGCTCTAGAGCCAGATGTGGCTCTTTTAATGACTGCATCTGGCTCTCAGATAAATCTTAGCTGATATTGCTTAACACGATAAGCAATGAAAAATTCCGCTGGTAATCACAGTGTCAAAAATAACATTCAAATTATAAACATTCTCATGCATTTTCATCCATCCATCCGGTTTCTACCGCACCTGTTCAAGAAGTCGCATTAATGGTAAGAAGTGTTTTATTTATTGTTGGTTAGCCTCAGAATAACAATGTTATTAAAAAGAATAAGAGACTTATTATACTCTGAAAAAGTTGGTCTTTCTTTAAAATGCACGCATATAGTTGAATTCAGTGTAAGAAAAAATATAAATTATATGGCTCTCACGGAAATACTTTTAAAAATATTTGGCTCTCTCCGCCAAAAAGGTTCCCGACCCCTGCTATAAAGAGTGGCACTTTCATCAATTTCAGCGGACTGCATTGCAAAATGATCAACCCTCCCCCGATCAACAAAGGTTTAAATCTGGAGGCATGCAAACTTACACTAAGTATTTGGTCACCTGCCTTGACTCACATATGATAAAATAAACCATCCCTTTCAATACATGCGTAATCTGTTGAATCGCTTAAGCCGCTGAAATCCGAGTCTGAATCCGAACTAATGTTGCTATATCTTGCTGTGCTATTCGCCATGTTTGTATTGGAATCGCTATGTGACGTCAGAGGGAATTGGACAGTGGCTTAAGCAAATAGCGGAAATCAAGCTTTTTAAAGCTTTTTTTAGGGATATCCCGAGACGGGTAAAATTTTGAAAAAAAATTCAAAAAATAAAATGAGCCACTGGGAACTGATTTTTTATTGGTTTGAAGCCTTCTGAAATTATGATAATGTTCCCCTTTAATAATAAAAAACGCGATTGCATTGGGACGGATTCCGATGTTTTTAGACACATTTACTCGGTTAATTCTGGTAAATCCCTTATCTTTCTATTGTGTTGCTAGTGTTTTAGTGAGTTAAATAGTTCCTGATAGTCGGAAGGGTGTATCCACACTCAGTGTCTCAGGGGAGTCGATGGCAGCCATGGACGGCACAAGCTCAGCTTTTCTCCGGTAAGAACTGACTTTTTATCCACAATTTTCTCACCGAAACCTGCTGGTTGACATTCGGTAGGGCTCCACGTTGGCTTGACCGCGCTCTGATCCATAGGGAAGTTTCACCTCCAGGAATTTTAAACAAGGAATCACCGTGTGTTTGTGTGGCTAAAGGCTAAAGCTTCCCAAATCCATCTTTCTACTGTGACTTCTCCAATATCATTGAACAATATGCAAAATATTCAGCAACACAGATGTCCAAAATACTGTATAATTATGCGGTTAAAGCAGACGACTTTTAGCTGTGTGTGTGTGCAGCGCTCATATTCCTAACAGCCCGTGACGTCTTGTGTACACGTCATCATTACACAACGTTTTCAACAAGAAACTCCCGGGAAATTTTAAATTGTGATTTAGTCAACTAAACCGGCCGTATTGGCATGTGTTGCAATGTTAATATTTCATCATTGATATATAAACTATCAGACTGCGTGGTCGGTAGTAGTGGGTTTCAGTAGGCCTTTAAATCCTTTGTAACTTTACTCGTGTCATTTATATAGAAATTGATTGGCAGAAGCATATATCACTGCGGCACACTTTTTAGTTCCTTTGGTCTAGAATCCTACTTTTTTTTTTTTTTTCTTCCCCAAGCACAGAAAGCTATTGACATGGTGTGTTACTGTAATGCGTGGAGCAGTGGGAGACTCATTGTAAATCTGTGTCAACAAATGCCGGCGCTCCATCTTTCCTCCCTCTGCCTTCTCTCTCTCTCTCCAAGTTTGCCTTCCTCTTGCATTTCCCAACCTATCTAATGAATCTTATCTGCCCGCCACACTGAAGGCTTAAGCTTTTGGTGGGCTCACGACTCTCCAACACACACGCACACACACACACACACACACACACACACACACACGTTCTTGTTGGCATCGCCGTTTGATGTGCTTGACGCTCCGCGGTTGATTTTTGAGCAACCGTCCCAAAGATAAGAACGTGGCGGGCGCGACGTAGCAGCGTCATGCCAATCCCAGCATGCACCGAGCACGAGCGATGATTGTAATGAAACGGCGGATATGTTCCGTGACAGAATTACAGATGTCTTCAGTGCTTCAAGGTGCCCCCCCCCCCCCCCCCCCCCCTCCGTGCACTGACGACATGTTTCTACATCTACGCGTCGGCCTTGATGTTTGCTTTGAAGATTAGGGTTCCTTTCCTGGCCGCTGGCAAGTTGCAGTGGCGGTAATGATGTAAAATATCACACACGTGCGCTCGGGGTCGGAGTCTGAACCCTTATCAAGACTCATGCAAGGATGGAAAAAAAGCAAAAAGGTTGCATACGTATACCTTAAAGCAGTGTCATGTCATGGCTGTGCTCATTGGGCTTCTTAGTCTAACACAGGGGTCACCAACCTTTTTGAAACCAAGAGCTACTTCTTGGGTACTGATTAATGCGAAGGGCTACCAGTTTGATACACACTTAAATAAATTGCCAGAAATAGCCAATTTGCTCAATTTACATTTTTTTTTTTTTTTTAACCTTCAATAAATAAATCTATATATATACATATATATATATATATATATATATATATATATATATATATATATATATATATATATATATATATATATATATATGTGCTTCACGGTGGCAGAGGGGTTAGTGCGTCTGCCTCACAATACGAAGGTCCTGCAGTCCTGGGTTCAATTCCAGGCTGAGGATCTTTCTGTGTGGAGTTTGCATGTTCTCCCCGTGAATGTGTGGGTTCCCTCCGGGAACTCCGGCTTCCTCCCACTTCCAAAGACATGCACCTGGGGATAGGTTGATTGGCAACACTAAATTGGCCCTAGTGTGTGAATGTGAGTGTGAATGTTGTCTGTCTATCTGTGTTGGCTCTGCGATGAGGTGGCGACTTGTCCGGGGTGTACCCCGCCTTCCGCCCGATTGTAGCTGAGATAGGCACCGGCGCCCCCCGCGGCCCCGAAGGGGAATAGGCGGTAGAAATGGATGGATATATATATATATATATATATATATATATAAAATGGGTATTTCTGTCCGTCATTCCGTTGTACATTTTTTTTTTCTTTTAGGGAAGGTTTTTTTGTAAAGAATAAATGATGAAAAAAAACACTTAAAAGAGGAGAAAACACGGGAAAAATTTAAATAAAATGTTGAATCATCGTTTATCTTCAATTTCGACTCTTTAAAATTCAAAATTCAACCGAAAAATATGAAGAGAAAAACTAGCTAATTCCAATCTGTTTGAAAAAATTAAAAAAAATATTTATGGAACATCATTAGAAATTTTTCCTGATTAAGATTAATTTTAGAATTTTGATGACATGTTTTAAATAGGTTAAAATCCAATCTGCACTTTGTTAGAATATATAACAAATTGGACCAAGCTATATTTCTAACAAAGACGAATCATTTTTTCTTCCAGATTTTCCTGAACAAAAATGTTAAAATAAATTCAAGACTTTGAAATAAGATTTAAATTTGATTCTACAGATTTTCTAGATTTGCCAGAATAATTGTTTTGAATTTTAATCATAATAAGTTTGAATAAATATTTCACAAATATTATTTGTGGAAAAAACAGAAGCTAAAATGAAGAATTAAATTAAAGTGTATTTATTATTCTTTACAATAAAAAAAATTAATTCCTTGAACATTGATTTCCATTGTCAGGACAGAAGAGGAAGGAATTTAAAAGGTAAAAAGGTATATGTGTTTAAAAATTCTAAAATCATTTTCAAGGTTGTATTTTTTCCTCTAAAATTGTCTTTCTGAAAGTTATAAAAAGCAAAGTAAATAAATAAATAATTTTATTTAATCAAGTGAAGACCAAGTCTTTAAAATATTTTCCTGGATTTTCTATTTCTATTTGAGTTTTGTCTCTTAGAATTAAAAATGTTGAGCAAAGCCAGACCAGCTTACTAGAAAATAGATACAATTTAAATAATAGAGGCAGCTCACTGGTAAGTGCTGCTATTTGAGCTATTTTTAGAACAGGCCAGCGGGCAACTCATCTGGTTCTTACGGGCGACCTGGTGCCTGCGGTCACCGTGTTGGTGAACCCTGGTCTAACATGTGTCTGCATATGCATTTCTATATCAGATAATTATTACATAGGGAATACATATGGCACTATTTGTTACGGTTTACCTAACACATGCAACGTGACAAATTGGTGAGGTCACACACTGATGTTGGTCAGGAAGGCCTGGCACTCTGTCTCCGTTCTAATTAATTCCAAAGGTGTTCTATCGGGTTTGGGTCAGGACTCTGTGCAGGCCAGTCAAGTTCATCCACACCAGACGTTGTCATCCATGTCTTTATGGACCTTGCTTTGTGCACAGTTATTTTTGAAGAGGAAGGGGCCCCTTCCAAACGGTTCCCACAAGGTTGGGAGCATGGAATTATCCAAAATGTTTTGGACAATTCCAATTGTTCTTATTCAAACGGGGATAGCAGGTCCATTCTATGTGCCATACTTGATCATTTCGCGATATTGCCATATTTCTGCTGAAAGGATTTAGTAGAGAACATCCACGATAAAGTTCGGAACTGTCGGTGCTAAGAGAAAAGCCCGGCCTCTACCGGAAGTCGCAGACGATGACGTCACAGGTGTGGGGGCTCCTCACGTCCTTACATTGATTTTAATGGGAGCCTCCAACAAAAAGTGCTATTCAGACCGAGAAAACGACAATTTCCCCATTAATTTGAGCGAGGGTGAAAGATTTGTGTTTGAGGATATTGATAGCAACAGACTAGAAAAAAAAAACGCAATTGCATTGGGACAGATTCCGATGTTTTTAAACACATTTACTAGGATAATTCCGGGAAATCCCTTATCTTTCTATTGTGTTGCTAGTGTTTTAGTGAGCTTAATAGTACCTGACAGTGAAGTGAAGTGAATTATATTTATATAGCGCTTTTCTCAAGTGACTCAAAGCGCTTTACATAGTGAAACCCAATATCTAAGTTACATTTAAACCAGTGTGGGTGGCACTGGGAGCAGGTGGGTAAAGTGTCTTGCCCAAGGACACAACGGCAGTGACTAGGATGGCTGAAGCGGGAATCGAACCTGCAACCCTCAAGTTGCTGGCACGGCCACTCTACCAACCGAGCTATACCGCCCCGAGCTATAGTCGAAGGTGTACGTCCACGGGTATGTTGACGCCAGTGTATCAGGGAGGTTGACGGCAACTTCATGAACGGCACAAGCTCAGCTTTTCTCCGGTAAGAAGCAACTTTTTAACCACAATTTTCTCACCGAAAACTGTTGGTTGACATTTGGTCTGGATTCATGTTCGCTTGACGGCGCTCTGATCCATGGTAAATTTTCACCTCCGGGAATTTTAAACATGGAATCACCATGTGTTTGTGTGGCTAAAGGCTAAAGCTTCCCAACTCCATCTTTCTACTGTGACTTCTCCAATATTAAAGCGCCTGGGTCAAAATGACTGGCAAAATCATCTTTGTATACAAACTCTGCACAGACATTCCAGTACACATCAAAGTGTCCAGATTTACACACCAGTTCATGACCCTAGATGAGGAAAAGTCACCAAATTTCAGCAAGAAAAAGAAAGGATAACCAGTACTTTGATCAACACAAAAACTGAAATGGGTCAAATTGACCCTTAACATAACACAATTGGAATTAAAAATGTATTGTATGTCACTTTTCTAAATGATTATATAACCTAAAATAAAGTTGTTATTGGTTTAACCTGTTTTCTTGACTGTTTTGAGTGCATTTACACAGTGCGGGTCAAAATGACCCGCAACATAATCATTGTCATTTTTCCAGCATAATACAAGGGTTAATTGAACAAATTGCAAAAGATTCAGCAACACAGAACTCCAAAATACTGTGTAATTATGCCGTTAAAGCAGACGACTTTTAGCTGTTTGTGTGTGTGCGTAGCGCTCATACTTCCTAAAAACGCGTGACGTCTTGCGTACACGTCAATCAATCAATCAATGTTTATTTATATAGCCCCAAATCACAAATGTCTCAAAGGACTGCACAAATCATTACGACTACAACATCCTCGGAAGAACCTACAAAAGGGAAAGGAAAACTCACACCCAGTGGGCAGGGAGAATTCACATCCAGTGGGACGCCAGTGACAATGCTGACTATGAGAAACCTTGGAGAGGACCTCAGATGTGGGCAACCCCCCCCCCCCCCCTCTAGGGGACAGAAAGCAATGGATGTCGAGCGGGTCTAACATGATACTGTGAAAGTTCAATCCATAGTGGCTCCAACACAGCCGCGAGAGTTCAGTTCAAGCGGATCCAAGACAGCAGCGAGAGTCCCGTCCACAGGAGACCATCTCAAGCGGAGGCGGATCAGCAGCGTAGAGATGTCCCCAATCGATACAGGCGAGCGGTCCATCCTGGGTCTCGACTCTGGATGGACCGCGTACACGTCATCATTACACAACGTTTCCAAATTTAAATTGCTATTTAGTAAACTAAAAAGGCCGTATTGGCATGTGTTGCCATGTTAATATGTCATCATTGATATATGAACTATGTGGTGGGTAGTAGTGGGTTTCAGCAGACCTTTAAACCCAGGTGTCCAACGTTAAAGATTCTACTTTATCAACTCGGTGGCGAAAAAAATAAAATTAACACGTCAACCTGCATTCGGATGAAGTCATGATGCAGATTTCAGTCATTGTCCTGGTTTTTCAGCATGTGCACTCATGCAAGTAAACTCACTCGCACAGGCTTACCCGCCCACGTGCACGCGCATTCTTAGCGGCGTGTCTACTTTTTTTTTTTTTTTTGCCGTCTTTTGAGCTGAGCTCGGAATGCTGCCACTGCTGTCACAGCAACTCCAGGATTGTGACAGATTACGGCCGGCTGCCCTGACCGATAGAAGCCAAGAAGTGTTGGCTGCCCACTGACTCATAATTCTTGGCCTACCTACGCCGTGTGTTGACATTTCCTTAACGGGCCCAGGACCCTCCACTCGCCATCCTTGTTTTATGCAACATGATTGCCTATAAGCAATTTGCCAACACTTGCACTTTTCCTTTTTTTTTTTTTTTTCTTTTTTCTCAAGCCTGTCACCCTCTCGCCATCACACTGCCACCCTCTGGGAGGGGAGAAGAGGATAGAGATGGAAGCAGCCAAGCACATTGGATTCACATTGCAGGCAGAGAGAGAGAGAGAGAGAGAGAGAGAGAGAGAGAGAGAGAGAGAGAGAGAGAGAGAGAGAGAGAAACAACAGAACAGTAATGCATTTTGACAGAAATGAAAGGTGAAGAGGAGCTAGCTCTCCTCTCCTTCCAAGCGCATACAGTCGTGGTCAAAAGTTTACATACACTTGTAAAGAATATAATGTCACAGCTGTCTTGAGTTTCTAATCATTTCTACAACTCTTATTATTAGAGCACATACTTGTTGGTCACAAAAAAAAAACAAAAAAAAAACATTCATGAAGTTTGGTTCTTTTTTGAATTTATTATGGGTGTACTGAAAATGTGAGCAAATCTGCTGGGTCAAAAGTATACATACAGCAATGTTAATATTTGGTTACATGTCCCTTGGCAAGTTTCACTGCACTTTTGGTAGCCATCCACCAGCTTCTGGTTGAATTGTTGACCACTCCTCTTGACAAAAATGGTCCAGTTCAACTAAATGTGTTGGTTTTCTGACATGGACTTGTTTCTTCAGCATTGTCCACACGTTTAAGTCAGGACTTTGGGAAGGCCATTCCAAAACCTTAATTCTAGCCTGATTTAGCCATTCCTTTACCACGTTTGACGTGTGTTTGGGGTCATTGTCCTGTTGGAACACCCAACTGTGCCCAAGACCCAACCTCCGGGCTGATGATTTTAGGTTGTCATGAAGAATTTGGAGGTATCTCTCCCTTTTCGTTGTCCCATTTCCTGTCTGTAAAGCACCAGTTCCATTGGCAGCAAAACAGGCCCAGACCATAATACTACCGCCACCATGCTTGACGACAGGATAATGTTCCTGGGATTAAAGGCTTTACCTTTTCTCCTCCAAACATATTGCTGGGTATTGTGGCCAAACAGCTCAATTTTTGTTTCATCTGACCACATAACTTTCCTCCAGAAGTGTCGCTTCTGGAGCAAGGGCTTCCTTCTTGCATGGTAGCCTCTCAGTCCATGGCGATGCAAAACACGCTTTACTGTCTGTGGACATTGACACATGTTCCAACAGCTTCCAATTCATTACAGACCTGCTTTTTGGTGGTTTTAGGTTGACTCATGATCATCCTGACCTATTTTCTCTCATATACGGTATACTGTAGCTTGCGTTTTCTTCCTGATCGTGGCAGTGACAAAACTGTGCCATGCACTTTATACTTATGAACAATTGTCTGCACAGTTGCTCTTGGGACCTTAAGCTGCTTGGAAATGGCTCCAAGTGACTTTCCTGACTGTGGCCAAACAGCTACATTGTTGTTTCATCTGACCACATAACATTCCTCTAAAAGGTCTTAGCTTTGTCCATGTAAAGTCAGATGATACAAAAACCCTCAACACATTAGACAAGCTCCGATCTGATCAGATTTCCCCATGACGAAAAAAAAAGCAAATTAACCATTTCCAGAGTCAAACTCTCACTATCATTTAACATGTATTAACGGCATGCAATGTTTTGGCAACATGTTTACATTATTAACTTATCTACATATATATATATATAAATATATGAATATATATATATATATTTATATATATATGTATATACATACATATATGTATATATATACATATATGTATATACATACATATATGTATATATATATATATATATACATATATGTATATATATATATATATATATATATATATATATATATATATATATATACATATATGTATATATATATATATATATATACATATATGTATATATATATATATATATATATATATATATATATGTATATATATATATATATATATATATATATATATATATATATATATATATATATATATATATATATATATATATATATATATACATGTATATATATCCATCCATCCATCAATTTTCTACCGCTTATTCCGTTTCGGGGTCGCGGGGGGCGCTGGCACCTATCTCAGCTACAATCGGGCGGAAGGCGGGGTACACCCTGGACAAGTCGCCACCTCATCGCAGGGCCAACACAGATAGACAGACAACATTCACACTCACATTCACACACTAGGGCCAATTTAGTGTTGCCAATCAACCTATCCCCAGGTGCATGTCTTTGGAAGTGGGAGGAAGCCGGAGTACCCGGAGGGAACCCACGCATCCACGGGGAGAACATGCAAACTCCACACAGAAAGATCCCAAGCCTGGATTTGAACCCAGGACTGCAGGAACTTCGTATTGTGAGGCAGACGCACTAACCCCTCTGCCACCGTGAAGCCCATGTGTATATATATATATATATATATATATATATATATATATATATATATATATATATATATATATATATATATATATATATATATATATATATATATATATATATATATATACATACAGTGGGGCAAAAAAGTATTTAGTCAGCCGCCGATTGTGCAAGTTCTTCCAGATAAAATTAGGACAGAGGTCTGTAATTTTCATCATAGGTACATTTCAACTGTGAGAGACAGAATTCGAAGAAAAAATCCAGGATTTCACATTGTAGGAATTTTAAAGAATTTACTTGTAAACTATGGTGGTCAACCATTCAAAGCTCTCACTGATGGAAGGTTTTGACTCAAAATCTCACGATACATGGCCCTATTCATTCTTTCCTTAACACGGATCAATCGTCCTGTCTCCTTAGCAGAAAAACAGCCCCAAAGTATGATGTTTCCACTCAGTATTCTTCTTCATCCAAACACGACGTGTTGAGTTTATACCAAAATGGATACATGGATGATACAGCAGCGGATTGGGAGAATGTCATGTGGTCAGATGAAACCAAAATAGAACTTTTTGGTATAAACTCAACCCGTCTTGTTTGGATGAAGAAGAATACTGAGTTGCATCCCAAGGACACCATACCTACAGTGAAGCATGGGGGTGGAAACTTCATGCTTTTTGGCTGTTTTTCTGCTAAGGGGACAGGACGATTGATCCGTGTTAAGGAAAGAATGAATGGGGCCATGTATCGTGAGATTTTGAGCCAAAACCTCCTTCCATCAGTGAGAACTTTGAATAGTAGGCCAAATACTTATTTTCCACTATAATTTACATATAAATTCTTTATAATTCCTACAATGTGAATTCCTGGATTTTTTTTTCACATTCTGTCTCTCACAGTTGAAGTGTACCTATGATGAAAATTACAGATCTCTGTCATCATTTTAAGTGGGAGGCTGACTAAATACTTTCTGCCCACCGTATATATATATATATATATATATATATATATATATATATATATATATATATATATATATATATATATATACATATACATATATATATATATATATATCCAATCCAATATATATATCAAATCCAAGATGGCGGCGCCCGGACGGGCTGCGCTCTCGAGGAGATCCTGCTAAAGATGGAACATTTGGCAGAAATACCGGACAATTCCACAAACTTTATGGCTGGCTCACATCGTGGTCACTCCGTGATCACGTACGACCGCCAGACACTTCTGGATGTGGACACATCGGGCCGTTTTGGACTGATAGACGCGGGCGTGCTAAACATGCTAACTAGCATGGGAATACATCGGCGGCTACATCCAGCGGCCTGTGAAGCAGCGGAGTCTAGTAGCAGCAGGGGCCGTCTACGGAGCAGACGCCAGCGGTGTGATCGGAAACGCGGATGCCGAGCGGGGCTAAAAACAAAGCAGAAGGCTAATCCCCACAGAACACCACTTTCCTCCATCCCGAAGACGGATTTAGATGGAAAATGCGAGACTACTGGTCTGGGTAAGGAGTCTGTTAAATTAGAACAAGTTTTTTCTGCTTTGAGTGTTTCAGAGTTAGACATGTGTTTTACTGAGGTGGCTAACTATGATGCGTGCAGTTTATCAAAGCAACAAACAAACAACTGGAAAATCCCCGTTACTGAGGTGGCTAACTATGATGCGTGCAGTTTATCAAAGCAACAATCAAACAATCGGAAAATTCCTGTCGTATCAATTCCTAGATATGGTCGTAACTATACTAAATGCACTGGGCATAATAAACACAACATTATTAATATTGCTACTACGGATAATTTGATCAAAAACTCCCTAAAACAGCCCACTACCTATAATATAGGTTTTTTAAACATAAGATCATTGTCTCCTAAAACGTTGTTAGTTAATGATATTATCAGAGACAACAATCTTAACGTCATCGGTCTCAGCGAAACCTGGCTTAAACCAAACGACTTTTTTGCGCTAAATGAGGCATGTCCTCCTAACTTTTCACATGCGCATATTGCCCGTCCGCTCAAAAGGGGTGGGGGGGTTGCACTAATATACAACGAAAACTTTAACCTTAGTCCTAACATAAATAATAAATATAAATCGTTTGAGGTGCTTACTATGAGGTCTGTCACACCACTGCCTCTACACCTGGCTGTTATCTACCGCCCCCCAGGGCCCTATTCGGACTTTATTAAGGAATTCTCAGAGTTCGTTGCTGATCTAGTGACATACGCCGATAATATAATCATAATGGGGGACTTTAATATCCATATGAATACCCCATCGGACCCACCGTGCGTAGCGCTCCAGACTGTAATTGATAGCTGTGGTCTCACACAAATAATAAATGAACCCACGCATCGCAACGGTAATACGATAGACCTAGTGCTTGTCAGGGGCATCACCGTTTCCAAAGTTACGATACTCCCGTATACTAAAGTATTGTCTGATCATTACCTTATAAAATTCGAGGTTCAGACGCATGTTCGTCAAACTAATAATAATAATAACTGCTATAGCAGCCGCAACATTAATACAGCCACAACGACAACTCTTGCTGACCTACTGCCCTCGGTAATGGCACCATTCCCAAAGTATGTGGGCTCTATTGATAACCTCACTAACAACTTTAACGACGCCCTGCGCGAAACCATTGATAACATAGCACCGCTAAAGTTAAAAAAGGCTCCAAAAAAGCGCACCCGTGGTTTACAGAAGAAACTAGAGCTCAGAAATTATTATGTAGAAAGCTGGAACGCAAATGGCGCACGACTAAACTTGAGGTGCACCATCAAGCATGGAGTGATGGTTTAATAACTTATAAACGCATGCTTACCTTAGCTAAAGCTAAATATTACTCAAATCTCATCCACCGTAATAAAAACGATCCTAAATTTTTGTTTAGTACGGTAGCATCGCTAACCCAACAAGGGACTCCTTCCAGTAGCTCAACCCACTCAGCTGATGACTTTATGCAATTCTTTAGTAAGAAAATTGAAGTCATTAGAAAGGAGATTAAAGACAATGCGTCCCAGCTACAACGGGGTTCTATTAACACTGACACGATTGTATATACGGCGGATACTACCCTCCAAAATACTTTCTCTCGTTTTGAGGAAATAACATTAGAGGAATTGTTACAACGTGTAAATGGAATAAAACAGACAACATGTTTACTTGACCCTCTTCCTGGGAAACTGATCAAGGAGCTCTTTGTATTATTAGGTCCATCAGTGCTAAATATTATAAACTTATCACTCTCCTCGGGCACTGTTCCCCTAGCATTCAAAAAAGCGGTTATTCATCCTCTTCTTAAAAGACCTAACCTCGATCCTGACCTCATGGTAAATTACCGACCGGTGTCTCACCTTCCCTTTATTTCAAAAATCCTCGAAAAAATTGTTGCGGAGCAGTTAAATGAACACTTAGCGTCTAACAATCTATGTGAAACCTTTCAATCCGGTTTCAGGGCAAATCACTCCACGGAGACAGCCCTCGCAAAAATGACTAATGATCTATTGCTAACGATGGATTCTGATGCGTCATCTATGTTGCTGCTCCTCGATCTTAGCGCTGCTTTCGATACCGTCGATCATAACATTTTATTAGAACGTATCAAAACACGAATTGGTATGTCAGACTTAGCCCTGTCTTGGTTTAACTCTTATCTTACTGATAGGATGCAGTGTGTCTCCCATAACAATGTGACCTCGGACTACGTTAAGGTAACGTGTGGAGTTCCCCAGGGTTCGGTCCTTGGCCCTGCACTCTTCAGCATCTACATGCTGCCGCTAGGTGACATCATACGCAAATACGGTATTAGCTTTCACTGTTATGCTGATGACACCCAACTCTACATGCCCCTAAAGCTGACCAACACGCCGGATTGTAGTCAGCTGGAGGCATGTCTTAATGAAATTAAACAATGGATGTCCGCTAACTTTTTGCAACTCAACGCCAAAAAAACGGAAATGCTGATTATCGGTCCTGCTAGACACCGAACTCTATTTAATAATACAACTCTAACATTTGACAACCAAACAATTAAACAAGGCGACACGGTAAAGAATCTGGGTGTTATCTTCGACCCAACTCTCTCCTTTGAGGCACACATTAAAAGCGTTACTAAAACGGCCTTCTTTCATCTCCGTAATATCGCTAAAATTCGCTCCATTCTGTCCACTAAAGACGCTGAGATCATTATCCATGCGTTTGCTACGTCTCGCCTCGACTACTGTAACGTATTATTTTCGGGTCTCCCCATGTCTAGCATTAAAAGATTACAGTTGGTACAAAATGCGGCTGCTAGACTTTTGACAAGAACAAGAAAGTTTGATCACATTACGCCTGTACTGGCTCACCTGCACTGGCTTCCTGTGCACTTAAGATGTGACTTTAAGGTTTTACTACTTACGTATAAAATACTACACGGTCTAGCTCCATCTTATCTTGCCGATTGTATTGTACCATATGTCCCGGCAAGAAATCTGCGTTCAAAGGACTCCGGCTTATTAGTGATTCCCAAAGCCCAAAAAAAGTCTGCGGGCTATAGAGCATTTTCCGTTCGGGCTCCAGTACTCTGGAATGCCCTCCCGGTAACAGTTCGCGATGCCACCTCAGTAGAAGCATTTAAGTCTCACCTTAAAACTCATTTGTATACTCTAGCCTTTAAATAGACTCCCTTTTTAGACCAGTTGATCTGCCGTTTCTTTTCTTTTTCTTCTATGTCCCACTCTCCCGTGTGGAGGGGGTCCGGTCCGATCCGGTGGCCATGTACTGCTCGCCTGTGTATCGGCTGGGGACATCTCTGCGCTGCTGGTCCGCCTACGCTTGGGATGGTTTCCTGCTGGCTCCGCTGTGAACGGGACTCTCGCTGCTGTGTCTTGGATCCTCTTTGGACTGGACTCTCGCGACTGTGTTGTATCCATTGTGGATTGAACTTTCAGTATCATGTTAGATCCGCTCGACATCCATTGCTTTCCTCCTCTCTAAGGTTCTCATAGTCATCATTGTCACCGACGTCCCACTGGGTCATTATTGTCACCAAAGTCCCACTGGGTGTGAGTTTTCCTACCGAGGATGTCGTGGTGGTTTGTGCAGCCCTTTGAGACACTAGTGATTTAGGGCTATATAAGTAAACATTGATTGATTGATTGATTGATATATATATATACATATACATATATATATATATATATATATATATATATATATATATATATGTATATATATATATATATATATATATATATATATATATATATATATACATATATATCTCAAAGTTTCGACACTGCTACTTTAGATTTATCTCTCACAACCTGCCATCCACTGTCATGTGCCATTTTTGGTATTTAAAAAAAGAGGGGATGACACACTGGTTATTAATGATAAGCTGGTCAACCATTTGTTATCTTACAGGAGAACGCCTGCAATGTGTGGACGTGTCTGTGCGTGTGTGTGTGTGTGTGTGTGTGTGTGTGTGTGTGTGTGTGTGTGTGTGTATCTATCAAAGAGGAGATTGCAAGAGGAAGCCAGAGCTCACAGGATCGACACTTGGCCGGCCAGCCTGTTCTGTCCATCTGCTCAATGCTTCATTCCCAGCATATCAATACCCCTCAGACACACACACACACACACACACACACACACACACACACACGCACGCACGCACACACCTGCGACTTCAGCCGGTTGCATCACACTCACTATAAAACCTGTTTATGTTTCATCACTCGCCTATAAGGACACCCGGCACTAAACAACAAAGACACTCGTCGCCTAAAAACTCGACCTTGAAGCTTGTGCACGGAACCCGAGGGCCGGGAAAAAAACCGGCACGCCGTTCTGACCGACCGCTCTTCCCCGAACTGCAATAAACACACAGCGACCAAGTGAGAACGAGAACCACTGGAGCAGAAAACACATCGGAAGTGTCTGTGCCAACTCCCACTCTTTGCCCTGGGTGGCGTATCTCATTGGGGCGGGTGTGAGTGGATGTGGTTCTGGGGCGCCATTTTCAATGTCTCGGTACGTCTAAATCAGTGGTTCTCAACCTTTTTTCAGTGATGTACCCCCCGAGAACATTTTTTTAATTCAAGTACCCCCTGATCAGAGCAAAGCATTTTTGGTTGAAAAAAAGAGATAAATAAGTAAAATACAGCACTATGTCTGTCAGGCTTGCCACTGACAGTTTGTTTGTGTTTTAGTTTTTCCTCTGTGTGTTTAGTATTTCCTGTTTTTAGTTTCTGTCAGCGCTCTTATTTTGTTAGTTTCCTGTCTTTCTCCCTGAGCGCTGTTTCACCTCAGCTGCGGCTGATTGGCACCTGGTGTCAATCAGCCCGCTCCTATTTGTACCTGCTTTTGTCCTCCAGTCAGGGCTGGATTATTGTCTTGTCGATGTCGCGCCTGTCGTGTCGTGTCTCGTATTTGCAGCGTAGCGGTAAGCTATATCTGTGAGATATCTTTCAGCTTACTGTTCTTTGTTCTCTGCTTCCAGTTTGTTTTGTACTACACGTTACGACTTTTGTTTTCCTGCTCTCTACCCGCTAGCTTCCACGCTAGACCCTTTTTGTTTTTGCGAGCTTCCATGTTAAGCTCCTTTTATTTTCTAGGTCCCATGCTAGCTCCCTTCGTTTGTTATCCGCATAGTGCGCGCTTTTGTGTTTGTACCCTTTTGTTCGGTTTTTGTCTTAGTGTTTTATGAAAACCATGTTTTCTTATTCAATGCCTGCCTCCATCTCTGCATCTTGGGGTTCGTCACAAACTAACTCTGACAATTTCATCAGTTTCTGATTTATTAAATTATACAACAGTGCAAAAACTTGCTCATTTGTAGTGGGCTTTCTTGAACTATTTGGAAAAAAACATAAAAAATAATAAAAAACTTTTTGAAAAATAAATAAGTGATTCAATTGTAAATAAAGATTTCTACACATAGAAGTAATCAACTTAATGTGCCCTCTTTGGGGATTGTAATAGAGAGCCGTCTGGATCCATGAAATTAATTCTAAACATTTCTTCACAAAAAAATAAATCTTTAACATCAATCAATATGTATGGAACTTGTCCACAAAAAAAATCTAGCTGTCAACACTGAATATTGCATTGTTGTATTTCTTTTCACAGTTTATGAATTTACATTCATATTTTGTTGAAGTATTATTCAATAAATATATTTATGAAGGATTTTGGAATTGTTGCTATTTTTAGAATATTTTGGAAAAATCTCACGTACCCCTTGGCATACCTTCAAGTACCCCCAGGGGTATGTGTACCCCCATTTGAGAACCACTGGTCTAAATGACTGCATAATAGTGGGAAACATTTCTTATGAAAGGTTCAAACAGTTTTAAGGTTTTACACTGCAAAAACTGAAATCTAAGTAAGATTAAATATCTCTAATAAGGGTGATATTTGCTTTTTTTCTGTCTGATAAGATAATTTTTCTCGATAAGCCGAGTTTTTTACTTGTTTTAAGGGTTTTGGTCCTAAATGATCTCAGTAAGATATTATAGCTTTTTGCTGAGATTGTATGACCTATATTGACTAAAACATGCTTGAAACTAGAATATCAACTGTTGCAAAGCTGTGTCATCAACACTCACAAGTTTAAAACTACTGTTTTAAAGTCATAATTTCCTATTTCAAGCATGGAAAAAAAATCATGACTTAGACACAATTGTGTCTCGTAATTAAAACGGATGACGGCCAAATGGACTTTGCGGTTTTATTTTCAATGAAACAATAGAAAATACGTACTCATATAGTAGTACATTTGGCACAATACAGTAAACTGACAGTTAATATTTTAACATTTAACATGTGACATTTCTAACAATTTTGAACAGAACTAGTTCATGCACATTCAGATAAATTCTTCAAAATTACAATTAAAAATTTTTGGTCGGGAGCTGGGCTGTATACATACACACTAATTGACTTAGAGAGCATGCACTTGGCGCGATGATGTCATGTTATCGATGGAAAAATGCATTTTTAGACAATATGATTTGCCTGAGCGGTTGCCTTGTTGCCTTTCCATTAAGAACAATGAATTGGTTTTTAGTTTAAGTTTGCTGGTTCCAAAAAATGCAACGCCGAGCACATATCAATATGTCAAGATAATGGCACTAGCATTTACTTAATTTATGAATATTTTTTTGTGATGACCGGGTCGCATCGTGGTGCGGGGTTCGTTCTCCCAGGAATGCAGACGGGCTTCGGACACATAGTGCAGGTAAGAAATTATTTATTTATAAATAACTCAGACGGTAACAAATAAAAACGTGCTTCGGACACAGTGTGCAGGTAAGAAATGACTTACTTAAAAAATAACCCAAACATTAACAAAGAAAAACGTGCTCATAGCACTTAAGGCAAAAAAAACCTAAAAAAGCTAGCATGGGAGCTAGAAGGTAGAGAGCTGTCACGCCAAATTTCTTCCCCCTACAGCCCCCCCAATTTACTTCCGGGGTTATGATTAATACAGATGTTTTTCTAACGCTATATTCTAAAAATATAACGCTATATTATAAAAATACAGACGTTTTGTTAACGCTATATTATAAAAAAAATTAAAAAACAATTTACAAACACAAGCTATGGGATGACATAAGAGGAAACGTGACCCCGGAAGTAAATGCGTCATCCCATAGCTCGTGTTTGTAAAAAATTTTTAAATTTTTTTTTATAATATATCGTTAACAAAACATCTGTATTTTTATGATATAGCGTTATACTTTTATAGTATAGCGTTAACAAAACGTCTGTATTAATCATGACCCCGGAAGTAAATGGGGGGGAAGGTTTTTGAAGGGGGGAAGAAATTTGGCGTGACAGAGCCGAGCGTGGAAGCTAGCAGGTGGAGAGCAGGAAACAAATGTTGTAACGTGTTGTACAAAAACAAACTAGGCCAGGGCATGGACTAAATACCCCATCTGATTAGTGCCTGGGCATCAGGTGCGTGTACCGAACACTAACCAGAGGCAGGTGAATGTAATTTTCCATCATGGAAACCGAGACACACAAACTCGGAATGAGCTGAAAACACATTTTTTTCAACATATTGAGCAAAAATGTCAGATTTTTTTTTTTTTTACCAAGAAAAGTGCACTTGTTATTCGTAAGAATATACTTATTTTAAGGTATTTTGGGGTTCATTGAAGTCAGCTAATTTTACTTGTTTTGGAAAAGTGTTGACAAGCCAAATTCTCTTGTTCTAATGACATATATTTTTGCTTATTTCAAATAAAATACTCCTCAATTTTGTATTTGTTTTCTTGTTTTTGAACATTGACTTTTTGCAGTGTGGGACAACCCTCTTTATCAATAAGATGAGAAATCTTGATGAATATAACATTATTTACGGTTACTGCCTTGCCATCATTTGCATGCATGTGTGCTGAATACAAAGATGTCGCTTTACTGTGTCACTAAAATGCGGCTAATGCGGGCCAAGAGGAGTGCAGACAGAGTAGCAGAGGAGGAGAGGGAGTCTCTGGCTGAACTTTGCATGAACTGGAGCTAAATCATACTCACAAGCTTCCTACACATCCAAACCCCTCCCTACAGCCGCCCCCCCCTTCCGCAGCTTTTATTATTTATTCATTTTTAATGCCACTCATCTGAACTCCTTCCTTCAACAATCGTGACTTAAAGGTGAGTTTTATAATGCGGGCCATTTCGGGTTCATTCCATCTCGTTGTGTGCGTGAGGTTGCGTGAGGTCATGAATAGTTTTGCTCCGTTCTTTGGCTTCAGGCGGAGGTCAGCTCCGATGGTCCGTTCACACTCTCCGTTTGGCGTTATTTCCCAACTGCAAATGCCATGGAACATGTGTGATGACACAGAGAGGCAGCCTCCGGCACTTGACTATGTAACCTACATACAGTAAACCCCAGCATAGCATTAAAGGCCTACTGAAATGAGATTTTCTTATTTAAACGGGGATAGCAGGTCCATTCTATGTGTCATACTTGATCATTTCGCGATATTGCCATATTTTTGCTGAAATAATTTAGTGGAGAACATCGACGATAAAGTTCACAACTTTTGTTCGCTATTAAAAAAGCCTTGCCTTGACCGTAAGTAAGATAAAATATCTCAAATAAGGGTGATATTTGCTTATTTTCTGTCTGGTCAGATAATTCTTCTCACTAAGCAGATTTTATGTTAGAGTATTTTACTTGTTTTAAGGGTTTTGCTCCTAAATGATCTCAGTAAGATACTACAGCTTGTTTCCGACATTTTATGACCTATTTTGAGTAAAATACGCTTGAAACTATTTTTGTTCAAGTGTCCAAAACACACCCAGCGATGGTGCACAGGAAGGCGGGGAAGAAGAGGGGGGAATAGGTGGCCAAAATGTTCATAAGTCCCAATTGTGTCCAAAATACCTCCCCGGGTTCCAGTCCCACGAGTCCCGCCGCCGGCCACACAAATCCCGGGATACAAAACGTTTCCAAAACGCACCCAGCAAAGTCCCACGGGAAGTAGGGGGGAAAAATTAAGAAAAGTCGGCAAAAGTCCCCCAAAATTTTCAAAATACCTACCAAGGTTCGAGTCCCAACCAGGTTCGAGTTTGAGTTTGAGTGCACACTCGAACCCGGGTGGGACTTTTGAAAATCTCACCGACTTTTCTCACTTTTCTCCCCACCTTCCTGTGGGCGCGTTTTGGACATTTTAAGCATCCCGGTCGGCGGCGGAACTTGTGGGACTCGAACCTGTGTAGGTATTTTGAACATTTTGGGGACTTTTGCTGACTTTTCCAACTTACCTCCCCCCTCCCCATGGGACTTGGCTGGGTGTGTTATGGACATTTTGGGCATCCCGGGACTTGCGCGGCCATACATAAGAGTTTATACTTGTTTTAAGTGTTTAGGTCCTAAATGATCTCAGTAAGATATTATAGCTTGTAGCTGAGATTTGATGACCTATATTGAGTAAAACATGCTTGAAACTAGAATATCAACTGTTGCAAAGCTGTGTCATCAACACTCACAAGTATAAAACTACTTTTTAAAGTAAGAATTTCTTATTTCAAGAATGTAAAAAAAAATCATGACTTTGACACATTTGTTTCTCATATTAAAACAGATGACAGCCAAATAGACTTTGCCGTTTTATTTTCAATGAAACAATAGAAAATACGTACTCGTATCGTAGTACACTTGTTTTTAGTAAGAATATACTTATTTTACAGTATTTTTGGGTTCATTGAAGTTAGCTAATTTTACTTGTTTTGGAAAGTTTTGACAAGCCAAATTTTCTTCTTCTCACCGATATTTTTCACCAATGACAATCAGCCAATCATAATGCTTTTAAAACAGGCAGCTGTGTGGGCTGCTTAAGGTCCTTCCAGATTCATTGAAGTCCTTCAGGCATTAGAGGGGCTGTCACGCCAAATGTCTTCCGGGGGCAAGGTTTTTGTGTGTGGGGGGGGGGATTTGGCATGACAGTACCAAAATTATTTCGATACATTTTTTTTTTCTAAAAAAAGAGGACCACAAAAAATGGCATAATTGGCTTTAGTTTGACAAAAACATATTACGAAACATTAAACATGTGTTTCTTATTGTAAGTTTGTCCTTAAATAAAATTGTGAATATACTGGAGAACTTGTCTTTTATTAGTAAGTAAACAAACAAAGGCTCCTAATTAGTCTGCTGACATATTCAGTAGCATATTCTATCATTGATTATTCATTATTTTGTCAACATTATTACGGACAAGTGGTAGGAAATTAATTATTAATATACTTGTTCATTTACAGTTAATATCTGCTTACTTTGTCCTTTAACATGTTCTATCTACACTTCTGTTAAAATTTGATAATCACTTATTCTTCTGTTGTTTGATACTTTGCATTAGTTTCGGATGATACCATAAATGTGGGCATCATTACGATACCTAGTAGTTACAGGATCATACATTGGTCATATTCAAAGTCCTCATAAGTCGAGGGACACATTTCCTGAGTTTATAAATATAAAATATATTTAAAAAAATAAAAGAAGATGTTGTGACGCCAAAAAATATCAACGTAATCATAGGAGTATCGACTAGATACGCTGCTGTACTTGATATCATTACAGGTTTAGATCCACCGATGGCATTTGTTTACATTTTGACGCCGGTGAGCTACGGTGTGTAGTGAAGCATGTTTAGCTATTCCTCGTCCAGCAGGGATGATGCTTGTAAGAAACTTGCTTTGTCACCATGGGGTCGAGGATTAGTGATTTAGAAGTTGCTAAAACACTGCTGATCACGGATGGACGTTAGCCGCTAGCTAGCTAGCCATGTCTTAAAGCACCTCTTCCTGAGGGAGTTTCCGTGTTATAACTTCACCTTTATTGGTACATTTTAAGCCAAAATGTGTTTGTTCTTCCTTTTCTGTCTACACACTGTGTCTGCTCGTAAGTACTCTGTGATTGTGCACTGCCGAACATGCTCCCCTGCTCGTAAAACCAGCAAAGTCATGACGTGACGACGAACAGGGCGTGGGAGGGATGTGTGCGGGACAGGTATGTTTCAGAGGCGATATAGTACCAAAAATTATTCATTAGTATCGCGGTGTTATATAATATAGGTATACCGTACAACCCTATTGATGATTCATGACTGCTGCGACTAGTCCATTACTAACCACATTGTGAAGTATGCGGACGACACAACAGTAGAGGGCCTCATTTATGACAACGACACGGACTACAGGGAGGAGGTGCAACACCTGGATGACTGGTGCAGAACCAACAACCTGGTCCTGAACGTCGACAAGACCAATATGAAGAGCTTACTGACCAACACTGCATCTACTGTATGTCTGGACTGGAGCCTACAGTGCCTCAGGCTTTAAGTACACTGCAAAAACTGAAATCTAAGTAAGATGAAATATCTCAAATAAGGGTGATATTTGCTTATTTTCTGTCTGATAAGATAATTCTTCTCACTAAGCAGATTTTATGTTAGAGTCTTTTACTTGTTTTAAGGGTTTTGGTCCTAAATGATCTCAGTAAGATACTACAGCTTGTTTACGACATTTTATGACCTATTTCAAGTAAAATATGCTTGGCACTATTTTTGTCCAAGTGTCCAAAACACACCCAGCGATGGTGCACAGGAAGGCGGGGAAGAAGAGGGGGAAAAGGCGGCCAAAATGTTCATAAGTCCCAATTGTGTCCAAAATACCTCCCTGGGTTCCAGTCCCACGAGTCCCGCCGCCGGCCACACAAATCCCGGGATACAAAAAATGTCCAAAACGCACCCAGCAAAGTCCCACAGGAAGTAGGGGGGAAAAATTAGAAAAGTCGGCAAAAGTCCCCCCAAATTTTCAAAATACCTACCAAGGTTCAAGTCCCAACCGGGTTCGAGGTTGAGTTTGAGTGCACACTCGAACCCGAGTGGGACTTTTGAACATTTCACCGACTTTTCTCCCCACCTTCCCGTGGGACTTTGCTGGGCGCGTTTTGGACATCTTGGGCATCCCGGCCGGCGGCGGAACTTGTGGGACTTGAACCTGTGTAGGTATTTTGAACATTTTTGGGACTTTTGCTGACTTTTCCAACTTTCATCCCCCCCTCCCCATGGGACTCGGCTGGGTGTGTTATGGACATTTTGGGCATCCCGGGACTTGCGCGGCCATACATAAGATTGTATACTTGTTTTAACTGTTTAGGTCCTAAATGATCTCAGTAAGATATTACAGCTTGTAGCTGAGATTTGATGACCTATATTGAGTAAAACATGCTTGAAACTAGAATATCAACTGTTGCAAAGCTGTGTCGTCAACACTCACAAGTATAAAACTACTTTTTAAAGTAAGAATTTCTTATTTTAAGAACGTAAAACAAAATCATGACTTTGACGCAATTGTTTCTCATATTAAAACAGATGACAGCCAAATAGACTTTGCCATTTTATTTTCAATGAAACAATAGAAAATACGTACTCGTATAGTAGTACACTTGTTATTAGTGAGAATATACTTATTTTAAGAAATTTTTGGGTTCATTGAAGTTAGCTAATTTTACTTGTTTTGAAAAGTCTTGACAAGCCAAATTTTCTTGTTCTATTGGCAGATCATTTTGCTTAGTTCAAGTAAAATACCCATCATTTTTGTATTTTTTTTTCTTGTTTTTGAACACTGACTTTATGCAGTGTATCTGCAGAGAGTGGTGAGGACGGCGATAAAGATCATCAGGACTCCTTTTTCTCCTATCAGGGAAAACCGCAAAAAGCCGCTGCCTGACCAGAACTCAGAAAATCTGTAGAGACTCCTCCCACCCCTATCAAGGACTGTTTTCACTGTTGGACTCTGGAAAGAAGTTCCCTAGCCTCCATAGCAGAACATCCAGGTTCTGTAACTGCTTCTTCCTTTAGGCCATAGGACTCTTGAACGCAACACAATAATCCCTTCAATTACCCCCAAAAAGGGATTAACTCGCTGGAATATAAAGACAATATAACATACATCCATAAACGTGGATGCATATGCAAAAATGCAATATATTTATTTGTACAGTAATGTATGTATTTATATGTACACCTTATTGCTCTTTTATCGTGCTCTACCATGAGCTTATACATCAATATTTCGTTCGTATCTGTACTGTAATTTTCAAATTTGAATGATAATAAAGAAAGTCTAAGTCTAAGTCTCTAGTCTAAATGATGGAGGATGCCATGCAAGATGTTAGCATGGCTCACGAGACTACAGTTTTGCTTTTTATTTGTCTTTTATTGCAACAAGGCGTTAAGAGAAGAATACCATACACATGACTTTACAAGAGGTGAGTGGACTCACATTCAGAGCAGTAGCTGCTATTAAAGTTAAAGAGCATATTTCCTAGTATGGGCCTAAAAATACGTTTTTACAGAAGAGGCAAAGTAGAGATGTAAGGCTTGTTTTCCAATGAATTTAAACACATTTTGGAACACACTCGTTTAGCTCCAAAATGTGGGCGAGGCCTGCATCAGCCTGCTGAAGTCACCTATTTGGAGGGAATTTCATATTGTGTAGTATGTGTTTTGGTAGCATTTTCATCCCGAATCGCAATATGTTCAAGCATAATTTAAAAGAAAATAAATATTTTTTCGAATTAAATGTTTAAAAAATGTGATCCTGAAAAACTGAGTCAGAACCTATGGAAAAATGGAGAAAGACGAGCAGACCTGGGTGCTCAAAAACAAGAGGAAACAATGTTAGGTGATTCTTATATTTTTTGCGTCCTTTTCTACTGATGTTTTCCTTACGAAGCTTGAGGGAATGCTGAAAGAGTCGGAAGAAACACCCGCTATGGTGTCTAATGAAGAGGAAAGGGCCATTATTGTCAAATTCAAACATCGATGACATCTATTAAATAAAACAAGAAGCAAGGAAATCAACAGAGACATAATTCAATTTTGCGCAATTTGAAGGAGAGTCGTGGCGACAGTCTGTCACCACGCTCTGGTTTAAAGATTGTACGCCACCTCTTTTTATTTGGACTTTCCATGTTTACATAACAACAGCTGTTTTTAAAGGAACGGGGGTATTAAAAAAAAACATTGTTTTTGGTCACATTAAGAAAAAAAGAAAAAGATGCCTCTGGGTTGGGCTGGTCGTGGATTGAGCTTGGATCACACTAGATAACTCCTCTCCCATCGTACACAATGGAATTTTCCAAGCCTTTGGCTTGGTGCAACAAAGACAGCCTCTTGTCGGTTAATTGGGAACTCAGAGAACGAAATGTTTTTTTGCTAATTTACATACAAATTTTCTGATAATTGTTGTATATTTATTTGTTTGCTCATGGTAATGATTTGAGTTTTCAAGTAATCATGGACCAGGGAGTTATAGTCTGGCTATGGAAAGAGGGTGTTCCAATTACAATTACTGATTACTTAAAAAGTAATTGATATTATAGGAAATGTAATTGTAGGAGGAAAAAAATGAGAAAATTTTGGTAAAATTGTGGTCATCTGGATGTTGTTTTTACAGTAGTTTGCTTCTTTTTAAAATGTTATGACAATTAGGACTATCAACACACAAATGTGGGCCACATTTACTGCAAGCGTTTTATTCCTAATTAATGATGTAAGGTAGTACTCAAGTTTTAGTTATGCCCTCTTTTCAAATGATTAAGGTTTCCATTGACATTTTCACCAAATTTTGTTGGAAAGAGGATTGAAGAAAGTTTCTAGAGAGCCATTAAAATCATTTCGTAAGATTATTTTTTAATTTATAATAATCAAGGAATTATACTCAAATGGACATTGTGTCAATGTAAAGAGTTTAGCAATAATTGTAAGTACAAACATTTGATGCCATTGTTTGACTTTTACTAGTTTTTGCACCCTAAAAATAATTGGGTTTTGAACAAAATTATAATTACCTATTTAAATAGCAGTAAAATTTTATTTTCAACATTATAATATTAGTTTTATTATCTGCATTAAATTAATTTCATTTTAGTATATAATATTATCCTTACTACCATTTTGTTCTAAAATGGTGTAAGTTAAGCACAGACTATGGTTCATTGCCCTATTAAGTATATCAATTGACTGTAAAGCTGTTTTTAGTACAAACCGGTTCCATAAGAGTTGGGAAATTGTGTTAGAATTAAATATAAATGGAATACAATGATTTGCAAATAATTTTCAACCCATATTCAGTTGAACATTCTACAAAGACAACATATTTGATGTTCAAACTGAAAAACATTTTTTTTTTTTGCAAAATATCATTAACTTTAGAATTTGATGCTAGCAACATGTGACAAAGAAGTAGGGAAAGGTGGCAATAAATACTGATAAAGTTGAGGACTGATCTTCAAACACTTATTTGGAACATCCCACAGGTATGCAAGCTAATTGGGAACAGATTCTCAAAGTGCAATTGCAAGAAATTTAGGGATTTCAACATCTACGTCCATAATATAAGCAAATGGTTCAGAGAATCTGGAGAAATCACTCCACGTAAGCGGCATGGCCGGAAACCAACATTGAATGACCGTGACCTTCGATCCCTTGGACAGCACTGTATCAAAAACCGACATCAATCTCTATAGGATATCACCACATGGGCTCAGGAACACTTAAAAAAAACACTGTCACTAAATACTTTGTCGCTACATCTGTAAGTGCAAGTTAAAGCTCTACTATGCAAAGCCAAAGCCATTTATCAACAACATCCAGAAACGCCGCCAGCTTCTCTGGGCCCAAAATCATCAAAGATGGACTGATGCAAAGTGGAAAAGTGTTGTGTGGTCTGACAAGTCCACATTTCAAATCTAACACGATTTCCCAACTCATATGGAAAGGGGGTTTGTATGTTAAAAAATATATATTTTTTTTATGAGAACATATGAAAAGAAATTGGCAGTCAACCAGAATCCTGTTCCTGTTCACTTTTGAGCAAAAAAAAAAAAAAAAGGTTAGTTATAAAGATATTATCAAAAAGAAAAGACAAATAGAGAGTGGAAAAAGCGGAAAGGGGCATGGAAAGTGATCTGGCCCCATAGTTCATCTTCATCTTGCCGCCTTGTCCCGAAGCCCACTTCATGAAATAAGTCCTGGTGAAAATCAATGGCAGCCTGAGCCGCGTAAAGGTCAGCCATTCAGCAGCGTTGGCCTTGGCGGGGCCAGTCCAGCCCGGGCTTGTACTGTGAGGCTCAACTAAGTAGAATTAATGGTGGGGGGGGGGGGTCGATTATTCTGCACACAACTCAAATTGAACCGAGCGGGGAATCATTTGAAGGCAAAAACTGCGGCGTGAAACAGAATGAGATGCATTCTGCATTTACCAAGAGTGTGGAAATAACATTTGAAAAAAAAAAAAAACTCCTATCACCATAGGGAGCTTTACAGCATATCACTTCCTCTTCGTCTTCCTTTTTTTTTTTTTTTTTTTTTTATTATTTCACGTCACCTCGAGCCAGCAATTCTTCTTGTATTTTTCCTTCTCCTAAAATCAAATCGATACAGAACTGGAAGAGACAAATCAACGCATGACGTCGATGCTCTTCGAAGCACAGCAGGCTGCAGCGTCACTTGAAAGAAACAGATGTAGTACTTTTCTGTACTTTTCTTAAAAAAATAAAGGGGACCACAAAAAATGACATTATTGGCTTTATTTTAATTAAAAAAAAAGTATGTTACTTTAAACATATGTTTCTTATTGTAAGTTTGTCCTTAAATAAACTAGTGGACATACAAGACAACTTGTCTTTTATTAGTAAATAAGAAAACATAGGCTCCTAATTTAGTCTGCTGACATATGCAGTAACATATTGTGTCATTTTCCATTCTAATATTTTGTCAACATTATCAAAGATATTCACCATTAATTAGTTGCTTGTTAACATGCAAATTAGTAACGTATTGGCTCTTAATTAGGCATGATTAAGTACTTATTAATGCCTTTTTCTGCATGGCCTTACTATGCAACCAGTAAGCCGGTAACACTTTATTATGGGGAACATATCCTTCATTACTAACCCTAACCCTAACCGAATAACTCTAAATTAAGTCGTTGTTACTTATATTCCCCTACTGTCCATATAACTCTAAATTAAATATTTGTTACTTAGAATATTTTCCCCATATAAAGTGTTACCTTAATTATTAGTCTACTTGCTTATTTACTGTTAATATCTAGTTATTTTCTCTTCTAACATGTTCTATCAACACTTCTATTAAGTTGTAATAATCACTTATTCTTATGTTGTTTGATACTATAATGAGTTTTGGATGATACCACAAATTTGGGTATCAATGCGATAAGTAGTTACAGGATCAGACATCGGTCATATTCAAAGTCCTCATGTGTCCAGGGACATATTTCCTGAGTTTATAATCAGAATAGAATTTTAAAAAATAAACAAAAGATTTTGTGATGCTAAAAAATATTGATGTAATCATAGTAGTATCGACTAGATACACTGCTGTACTTAGTATCATTACAGTGGATTATTAGGTGTAGATCCACCATTGGCGTTTGTTTATATTGTAGCAAAATTGGCGTTATGTAGTGTTATGTTGTGTTGTGTTGTGCAAATATTGTCCCAAAATGTGTTTGTCATTGTTGTTTAGTGTGGTTTCATTATTTGGCAGATGTTTATGACAGTGTTGGCGTTGTTCATACGGCCACACTTAGTGTGACGTGTATGGCTGTTGTCTTCATTCACTCATGTGTAGTGTGTTCAAAGTCAAGATGGTTGTCTTAAAAGTCAATCATCGGACATAATGACAAGTTTTGTCTTGACTTAGCGAACTTTAGACCATTTTTATCACATCCACTGCCATGACTGCTGTGTGTAGTGAGCTATGTAGAGCTGTCACTCACAAGGATGATATTTGAAACAAATGTACTTAACATGGATTAGGCTAGAATTAGTCATTTTGAAGTAGTTACATCAATGACGAAGCCAAAATGTGTCTGTTTTACCTTTTTTGTCTACACACTGTGTCTGCTTGCATGTGCAGCGGGGCAAAAAAGTATTTAGTCAGCCACCGATTGTGCAAGTTCTCCCACTTAAAATGATGACAGAGGTCTGTAATTTTCATCAGAGGTACACTTCAACTGTGAGAGACAGAATGTGAAAAAAAAATCCAGGAATTCATATTGTAGGAATTTTAAAGAATTTATATTTAAATTATGGTGGAAAATAAGTATTTGGTCAACCATCCAAAGTTTTGGATGATACCACACATTTGGGTATCAATCCGATACCAAGTCGTTGCAGGGTCCTACATTGGTCATATTCAAAGTCCTCATGTGTCCAGGGACATATTTCCTGAATTTATAAACATAATATACATTTAAAGACAACTTTGTGATGTCAAAAAATATTGACGTTATTATAGTAGTATTGACGAGATACGCTCCTGTACTTGGTAACATTACAGTGGATGTTAGGTGTAGATCCAACATTGGCGTCGTTTACATTTCGAACAGGTATTTTTCAGAGGCGGTATAGTTCCTAATATGATTCATTAGTATCGTGGTACTATACTAATACCGGTACACCGTAAAACCCCAATAGGGAGGAAGAAGAAACACCATGTTGTGTGTTTTTACTGCCTAAACTGGATCATCTCGGCACAGCCTTTAAGCTCCTTTCTCGATCAGTCAAGATGCAAGTTTGAGAATGAGAAGCTGGAGATGGATGAAAGGGATGTAAGGAGGCTGCAATGGGAGGAGAAGTGAACGGAGAGAGGAATGAGAGAGCGGCGAAGAGTGGGTGGCAACGTGATGGCGCTGATGGTGGTGGGCGGGTGCATATCATAGAAAAATTCAGCTAGGGTGACTGGAGTGCAGAGCGGGAGCCCTCATCTATAATGTATATCATGGATCCGTGAGAGAATTGTTTTCATACATTTAAAAAAAAAAAAAAAAAGGGAGCGGGCACATGGGCACAAGGAAGTGTCTCGCTGCATCGCCGTTGGGGGCAATTTAAAGCATTCTGTTCTGTTTGTACTGTCACACTGCTAATTCACATATACCCCAGTGCTGCTTGCTTTTATTGTGTGTGTGTGTGTGTGTGTGTGTGTGTGTGTGTGTGTGTGTGTGTGTGTGTGTGTGTGTGTGTGTGTGTGTGTGTGTGTTGGCGGGGGGTGTGGGGGTGTACTAATAGGCTTTATAAGTATAAGTAAACACCTTTAATTCATCATTATTCAAACACCTCCGGATGTTTTTTTTTCCCTCATATTTAAAGCAGCATGGGGAGAATAGTCAAGTAATATCGCAAAAAGCTTGCTAAGTTGTGACGGTAAAAAAAAACATGTACATATACATATATATATATATATATATATATATATATATATGTACATACATACATATATACATACATACTTACATATACATCCATATATACATACATATACATGTATATATACAAACCCCGTTTCCATATGAGTTGGGAAATTGTGTCGGATGTAAATATAAACGGAATACAATGATTTGCAAATCCTTTCCAACCCATATTCAGTTGAATGCACTACAAAGACAAAATATTTGACTCTGGCTGGCTATATTATACACACCGCTAGCACCAACCCCGCCCCCTCTCAGTGCGTCGGTTGAGGTGGGCGGGGTTGGGGGCGCGGGGGTGTATAATATAGCCAGTAAGAATAATGGATGCATGGCATTCTGGGTAATATTTATGTTGCGTTTACAATGTGTTACAGAGCCGATGTTCTCCAAAAATGTGTTTAAATGTGTTATTCTTGTTTGGTGTGGGTTCACAGTGTGGTGCATATTAGTAAGCGAGTTAAACTTGTTTACATCACAACTTTCAGTGTAACTTGTATCACCCACTATGCCTTCCAATCTCGCCCGTGTGACGATAGAAGCAGCGAAATGCATGCGTCAATTATAGGTTATTCCAAGCCTTCAGTGCTGAAAATAATAACCATAATAACGTTTTGTTTTTTTTATTAAAAGTGCTCTTCGTAATGGTATCCTCACATCACACTCAATTTTTTACTGCATGCCATTGGTAAGCACAGGGGTGAGAAGAAGTTTGAAAGCTATTAGCGCCTGCTTACTATTACCGCATGCCTTGAATAGGCACAGGAGTGAGAAGAGGTTTTAAATTAATTAGACTCCCGGCGGCTATTCAAGGAAATACGGTATATATACATATACATATATATATATAAACCACAGAAATGTGTGTATATACGTGTGTGTGTATATATATATATATATATATATATATATATATATATATATATGTATATATATATATATACATACATACATATATATACACATACATATATACATACATACATACATATATACATACATACATACATACATACATACACACATACATACATACATACACACATACATACAGGGGTATATTCATCCCTACAAGCCTGTTTCGCAGGTTCCCCTGCAGCTTTCTGTCATTTCTCGGCAAGGCTCGTGTTTACAGCGATCTCCAAAATGTGCAAATATTAAGAGGAAAGGGGCAGCTTTCAATGAGAGAAAGTCCATCTGGAGCAGCAGGGCGAAACATGCTGGCTGTAGCTAGCTTTTCGTCGGGGACATTGGTGGACAGAAATAGTCTCTTTAAACATGACTACCGACAATAATAACCCTAGAAAAAAGAGATGATTTGTAGCTCATCCTTTTTAATAAAGAAAAAGTCACTTAAAGTCTCTAGAGCCTTAAACAATTCTAAAAAAAATACATTATGCAGTTGAAAATACAGCAAATAATACAATAACTATACAAAAATATTGGTTATTACTGATTAATAACACAGACTTGTTTTAAATGATATTGGTAAATGGGTAATAACTTTATAGCGCTGGTCTACCTCTAAGGTACTCAAAGCTTGTTAACACTATTTCCACATTCACCCATTCACACACACATTCACAATTTCACATACTAATAGCGGGAGCTGCTATGCAAGGTGCTAACCACAACCCATCAGGAGCAAGGGTGAAGGGTTTTGTTTAAGGACACAATGGATGTGACTAGGGTTGGTAGAAGTCGGGGATCGAACCAGGAACCCTAAGTACCGTAAAAATTTGAGCCTTTTTAAAGAAAATCAAATCATCATAGAAAAGTATGCAAATTGTACGATAACGTAAATATAACCACAACCTTAACCACGACCCCACCGCTACAAGTATCTTGGCACTCTATGGGAAACTCAGTGCTCTGAGCAAAACCTGTGCTCTTTCCGGGAAAAAAACACAAAAAAACTACACCTGATTCTGGAGTGGATCCATGGCGTTGGTTTTGCAATTCAAAACACGCTTTTATCCTCAGTGGAAAAAAAAATTGTTCCCATCTTTCCACACCTCTCCTCAGTGTGGCCCAGTCACAATCATAGCCACCTATGCCCTATGCACTGACCTTTAACCAGGATTCAAAGGAAATATTCCACAATCACCTGAGCTCTATTACTTTTGTATTAAGAAGACCCCTTCAACCGAACCTGATGATCCTTGGGGACTTCAATGCCCGAGTGGGTTTGAACTCCGGTGCATGGCCTGTCACCTTGGGAGACCATGAACATGGCAACATGAATGACAATGGACAGTATCTGCTGGAAATCTTCAGCATACTCTAACTCTAGATCCCCTCCTCTTTCTTTCAGGGCTCAAGCCTCTCCAAAGTGAACCGGAGCCTTATGTAACAAGAGTTGTGTGGATGTCTTCCTAAAATTAGACGTACATTCAAATCCTGAAAACTGTGTACACAAATACAAATTCAGATGTCTTGAAGTGTCCGCAAGCATAAATGTTAATTGTTCATATGTCTATGGTGTGCACATCAATCAGCTTGAGGATTAAAAGTTGGTCATTTTATTTATGTGAACTGTTACTCAGCATCACCTCTGTGTGTCGCTTAAGTATCCACAGCCTGTAGAAATGTATGTACGGCAGCTACGAAGTTAGTGGGAGGGACCGCATATTTCCAAGTCAACGCCAGTCTTGATACATCTCAACTTTGCAGAGGGCCCTTCTGTCATCTATGATCCTACTATCCAGGAAATTGCAAAAAGCCGCTGCCTGACCAGGGCTCAGAAAATCTGCAGATACTCCTCCCACCCCACCAAGGACTGTTTTCACTGCTGGACTCTAGAAAGAGGTTCCGCAGCCTCCGTAGCAGAACCTCCAGGTTCGGTAACATCTTCTTCCCTCAGGCCATTAGACTCTTGAACGCATTAAAATAATCCCCTCAATTCCTCCCAAAAATGGATTAACTCACTGGAATATAAAGACAATATAACATACATCCATAAATGTGGATGCATATGCAAAAGTGCAATACATTTATCCGTACAGTAACTTATTTATTTATATCTGCACCTTTTTGCTCTTTTATCCTGCACTACCATGAGCTAATGCAACAAAATTGTGTTCTTATATGTACTGCAAAGTTCACATTTGAATGACAATAAAAAGAAGTCTAAGTCTCTAAGTCTAAGTTTAAATGCTGGCACCAACTTGACCATGTGCCGGTGAAGTATTAGCATTTGAAGGAAGTAACACACTGCCCTTATCTGCACTCAGCAGACTGTGACACTGACCATGCCCTTGTACCGCTGCAAACTAAGGTTGACTCCAATAAAGCTTTGTCTCGCCAGGCCCAAGCCCACTCCTCGCTTGGGTGTTTCTGCTAAATATGTTCCTGCCCTGCAGCATGCATTCGAAGAAGTACTTGTGTCAGGCTATGTCTCCTCACCGCCACGTGCAGATAACACTGACTCCTTCTTCTCACCTGCAGACATCACCTCTACCTGGCACTCCACTCTGTCATCACGAAGGTCTCAGCCTGACTGGTTCAAGGCCCAATGCCAGCCTGCTCCTACCAAGAATTGCCTCAAAGCGCTCAGCCAGACTGTCCCGCTTGCAGTATGAGACTTGTTCAAATAAGGCAGCATGGAAGCAGGCCTGTCGCAATGTCCAAAAGGCAACTCGTACTGCCATGCAAGACTACTGGAACACATGCATCCAGTGGCAACATTCGAGGTGTCTTCGTAAGCCTGGAAGAAGCTTTAGACCCAGTCCCCAAAAAGTCCTCTCCGCTCTGTTTCCTAGAGGGTGAGTTCCTGACTGATCTGGAATCTCAACTGGCTCGATGGGTGGAGAAATATAGCATCCTCAATGTCCAGACTATCGAGGCCAACACAATGGCCGGATTGTAGTCAGCTGGAGGCGTGTCTTAATGAAATTAAACAATGGATGTACGCCAACTTTTTGCAACTCAACGCTAAAAAAACGCAAATGCTGATTATCGGTCCTGCTAGACACCGACCTCTTTTAAATAATACAGCTTTAACATTTGACAACCAAACAATTAAACAAGGCGACTCGGTAAAGAATCTGGGTATTATCTTTGACCCAACTCTCTCCTTTGAGTCACACATCAAAAGCGTTACTAAAACGGCCTTCTTTCATATCCGTAATATCGCAAAAATTTGCTCCATTTTGTCCACTAACGACGCTGAGAGCATTATCCATGCGTTTGTTATGTCTTGTCTGGATTACTGTAATGCAGGGGTAGGGAACCTGTGGCTCTTTTGATGACTGCACCTGGCTCTCATATAAATCTTAGCTGACATTGCTTAACATGGTAAGTAGTTAATAATACCACTGTTAATCAGAATGTTAAAAATAACGTTCAAAATATAAAACATTCCCATTCATTTTAATCCATCCATCTGGTTCCGACCGCACCTGTTCAAGAAGTCGCATTAATGGTAAAAAAAAAAAAAAATCGATTCGAATACGTTGTGCGATTGAGAATCGATTCTCAGTTTTATTTTTTTTATTTTAATTTTTTTTTATCAATCCAACAAACCACTACACAGCAATACCATAACACGCAATCCAATTCCAAAACCAAACCTGACCCAGCAACACCCAGCACTGCAATAAACAGAGCAATTGAAATGAGACACAAACACGACACAGAACAAACCAAAAGTAGTGAAACAAAAATGAATATTATCAACAACAGTATCAATGTTAGTTACAATTTCAGCATAGCAGTGATTAAAAATCCCTCATTGACATTATCATTAGACATTTATAAAAGTAAAAAAAAAGAACAATTGTGTCACAGCTGCTTACACTTGCATCGCATCTCATAAGCTTGACAACACACTGTGTCCAATGTTCTCACAAATATAAAATAAGTTGTATTTTTGGTTCGTTTAACGGTTAAAACAAATTTACATTATTGCAATCAGTTGATAAAACATTGTCCTTTACAATTATAAAAGATTTTTACAAAAATCTACTACTCTACTAGCATGTCAGCAGACTGGGGTAGATCCTGCTGAAATCCTATGTATTGAATGAATACAGAATCGTTTTGAATTGGAAAAATATCGTTTTTGAATCGAGAATCGCGTTGAATCGAAAAAAATCGATATATTATCGAGTCGCGACCCAAAGAATGGATATTGAATCGAATCGTGGAACATCCAAAGATTCGCAGCCCTAGTAAGAAATATTTTATTTATTGTTGGTTAGTTTCAGAATAACATTGTTACTAAAAAAAGAATAAGAGACTTATTATACTCTAAAAATGTTGTTCTTACTTAAAAAAAATGCATGCATTTAGTTGTACTCAGTGTTAAAAAAAATAGTATATGGCTCCCACGAAAATACTTTTTAAAATATTTGGCTTGTATGGCTCTCTCAGACTAAAAGGTTCCCGACCCCTGCTGTAACGTTTTATTTTTGGGTCTCCCCATGTCTAGCATTAAACGATTACAGTTGGTACAAAATGCGGCTGCTAGACTTTTGACAAGAACAAGAAAGTTTGATCATATTACGCTTATACTGGCTCACCTGCACTGGCTTCCTGAGCACTTAAGATGTGACTTCAAGGTTTTAATACTTACGTATAAAATACTACACGGTCTAGCTCCAGCCTATCTTGCCGATTGTATTGTACCATATGTCCCGGCAAGAAATCTGCGTTCAAAGGACTCCGGCTTATTAGTGATTCCCAAAGCCCCCAAAAAGTCTGTGGGCTATAGAGCGTTTTCATTTCGGGCTCCAGTACTCTGGAATGCCCTCCCGGTAACAGTTCGAGATGCTACCTCAGTAGAAGCATTTAAGTCTCATCTTAAAACTCATTTGAATACTCTAGCCTTTAAATAGACCCCTTTTTAGACCAGTTGATCTGCCGTTTATTTTCTTTTTCTCCCATGTCCCCCCCTCCCCTGTGGAGGGGGTCTGGTCTGGTGGCCCGACTCTGGGACCCAGGATTGACCGCTCGCCTGTGTATTGGTTTGGGACATCCCTGCGCTGCTGATCCGCCTCCGCTTGGGATGGTTTCCTGCTGGCTCCACTTTGGACGGGACTCTCGCTACTACATTGGATCCACTTTGGTCTGGATTATCACGGATATGTTGGATCCACTATGGATTGGACTTTCACAATATCATGTTAGATCCGCTCGACATCCATTGTTTTCGGTCCCCTGGGGTGAGTTTTTCCTTGCCCTTATGTGGGCTCTACCGAGGATGTTGTTGTGGTTTGTGCAGCCCTTTGAGACACTTGTGATTTAGGGCTATATAAATAAACATTGATTTATTGATTGATTGATTGAATTACTGCTGCTGTCGCTGAGCTCCTCCTCATAATTGACCTGGATGCTGTTGTCACCATCGAGGAAGTAAAATCTGCCATAAACGCCCTTAACAACAACAAGTCTCCTGGAGCTGAAGACCTCACACTTGAGGTTTTCAAGGCAACGGTGCAGTTTGAAGGCATTCACACTGACAAATTCAAGATATTTGGGGTACATTAGGGTTGTGTCCTTAACCCAACCCTCTTTGGAAAATTTCCGTCTGCCCTACTATGGTGTGCTTTCCCCGAAGATTCTGGTATCATATTCCATACCCGCAGTTAAGGAAAACTGTTCTATCTATGCGGACTGCGGGCTAAGATCAAAGTATGGCATGTCCTGGTGTGCAAATTGCTTTATGTATATGACACTGCCTTTGCCAAACACTCAGGTTAGCCTAAACAACACAATTGCCCTAAGCTCAACCTGCAACAATGAACCCTGTTGTTTCAATTTCAAACACACCTCTATTTTTAATGCACAAAATTAACTACATGAGGTCCAGAGTCTCCAACATCAAAAACAATGCAGAAATTGCGCATTGGAAGGGCCACATCAATATTTAGCAAATTGAGTAAGTGTGTCTGTTACAACAAGAACCTTTCCTTGCTCCTCAAAGTACGGGTATAACACGCACATGTGTCATGGACAACATACTGAAGACCACAGAACTTTCCTCCAGAAGGTCTTATCTTTGTTCATGAGATGTCGGATGAAACAAAAATGTAGCTGTTTGGCCACAATACCCAGCAATATGTTTGGAGGCGAAAAGGTGAAGTGAATTATATTTATATAGCGGTTTTCTCTAGTGACTCAAAGCGCTTTACATACTGAAACCCAATATCTAAATTACATTCATACCAGTGTGGGTGGCACTGGAAGCAGGTGGGTAAAGTGTCTTGCCCAAGGACACAACGGCAGTGACTAGGATGGCGGATGCGGGAATCGAACCTGCAACCCTCAGGTTGCTGGCACGGCCACTCTACCAACTGAGTTATACCGCCCACCTTTAATCCTGGGATTAAAGGTGAGACTTTTAATCTCAGGAACACCATCCTAGTAATATGCATTGGGCCTGTTTTGCTGCCAATGGAACTGGTGCTTTACAGTGAGTAAATGAGACAATGAAAAAGGAGGACTACCTCCAAATTCTTCAGGACAACCTAAAATCATCAGCCCGGAGGTTTGGTCTTGGGCGCAGTTGGGTGTTCCAACAGGACAAACACACATCAGAAGTGGTAAAAGAATGGCTAAATCAGGGTAGAATGAAGGTTTTGGAATGGACTCCCCAAAGTCCCGACTTAAACGTGTGGACAATGCTGAAGAAACAAGTCCATGTCAGAAAACCAAAACATTTAGCTGAACTGCACCAATTTTATCAAGAGAAGTGGTCAAAAATTAAACCAGAAGCTTGTGGAGGGCTACCAAAAGCGCCCTATTGCAGTGAAACCTGCCAAGGGACATGTAACCAAATATTAACATTGCTGTATGTATACTTTTGACCCAGCAGATTTGGTCACATTTTCAGTGGACCCATAATAAATTCATGAAAGAACCAAATTTCATGATTTTTTTTTTGTGACCAACAAGTATGTGCTCAAATCACTCCTAAAAATGACTTTAAAGCACTGTTATAAACCACTGCCCGGATCATATTTTGATTTAGGTTTTTGAGTCTTTTTGTGTTTTCTGTTTGTTTTGGACTTTTTCGGTTCCTGGTTGTTCTTCCTTGTTTAGTTTGTTACCATAGTTACGCATTAGTTCCACCTGCCCCTTTATTTTGACGTGCAACTGTTTTCTGATTGCCATCCTTATTTAAGCCTGCTTTTTCCGTTGATTCAGCCTTGCTTCCTAGTTTGTGTTTCACAGGAGTGACGACTCTGGTTCCAAACCCGTATTCCTGTTCGCAACCAGCTAGCTTCCACGCTAAGTCTTTTGTTTTTTTCTAGCTCCCGTGCTAGTTCTGTTTGTTTTGCCTTTTGTGCCTTTGTTAAATAAATCAGTATTTCTTACCTTCACGCTGTGTCCGAAGCCCGACTGCATCTCTGAGAGAACGAACAGTTACAAATATTCATATCAAAACGTATCCAATCTAGACCACTGATTCTCAAACTGTGATATGTCTAATATTGGATTTATTATTTTTTAGAGTGTTTTATTCGTGTGTTAACTAGTGTTACTGTTCAAAGTGTGTGTAATGTTACAGAGGCCAACAGTATTGATTATACTTATTTGGTTTTACTGAATACTTAAGACTACTATGTTTCTGTATTTGAATGTTGATCATTATGTGAGTGCTGTGAATATGGGGTACAGATTGGGCGACCACAGGTATGCGCGAGCTAACCAAAGTCCGGATCCGGGGTGGACCGCTCATTTGTGTATCAGGTGGGGACGTCTCTGCGCCGCTGACTACTTGTCTCCACTCAAGATGATCTCCTGCTGGCCCCACTATAGACTGGACTCTCACACTATTATGCTCGATCTACTATGGACTGGACTCTGACACTATTATGCTAGATCCACTCGACGTCCATTGCACCGGTCGCCCAGGGATGGGTTGGGGGGTTTCCCCACATCTGCGGTGCCCTCCAAGGTTTCTCATTGTAATCCCAATGGGTTTGAAGTTTTTCTTGCCCTGAAGTGGGATCTGAGCCGAGGATATCGTTGTGGATTGTGCAGCCCTTAGAGACTCTCGTGATTTAGGGCTATATAAATACACTTTGATTGATTGTTTGATTGATACTTGGCGATCCAAGTGTTGTCTGACTGATCGACACCACAAGGAAGAGTTTTGAATGTAGATTAAAACCATCATAAGTCCCCTTTAAGTAAACCTAACTCTCGGGAAGTGACCGTTTCTATTGTGGCTTTTTTACAGATCGATTGTCAATTGAAGGCAAGAAATCGCAGACTGACTGTTTCTAAGCATCTTGGACAGCAAACGCCGGTGTCACATATCTGTTTGCGACCGAAAAAAAAAAAAAAAAAGAGAGAGAAAACGAAATAAACAAACATGACAAGTGGCCACTTAGCCACAGGCTGAAACCTGATGAGGGTTCTGTCTGGGCTGACTGCAACAAACGCTAAGTGACATGCCTAAGTGGGTTCAGGTTACCTATGCGACATAATTCAGTAAAAATACAAATGAGGCTGGCTGGGACAAACAGATCTTTCAGAGTCGTAGAAGAAAGAAGGAAGGTAGACTTTCATGTCCTTCAGAGGACCGTCTCCATGCCTTGCCAACCATGTGACACAAAGAGCACTACATAGAGCTGGTGATTTCCCTCATTGGGAATCAATAACAAATAACCTTACTTTTCACTGGCTATTACCGTCGCTGTCGACCATTCCGAGCCGTCTTTATCTGCACACCGGTGACACGTCTAACCTTCAACGAGCCCCCCCCCATACCGCCACACTCCCCCTGTCCTCTCCCCAGGTAGATTTCAAGCGGCGAGGGTTCAAACCCTCAGTTTTTTTCTTTTTTTTTTTTTGGAAAGGTTCAAATTGAGCCCGATGGGAGCGTGGAGCGTGAAGCAGCCATCTCCCATGACAGATCAATGGTAGGTCTCACCACAGGGCAGGGGGCCAAGGCCTCGCACAACCTGCTAATAGAATCCCAATGTCATTGCTGACACTACATCGCCAGGTCGGCTCGGGGTGAGCCTGGGGTAGGACAGTGGGACGGACACAGTTTTAAAAAAAATAAAATTAAAAAAAACAGGGGGAGAGGTCTCATGCCATATAAGTGTGTACGTCTGCAGAACTGTCTGGTAAAGACATAAATTCTCTGAGGAAAAAAAAAGTAATTAAAACGTGTGTTCTAAATCAGGCGTGTGTCATGTTTTTTTTTCACTCTGGGTTTCAGACTGAAACATCAAAGTATTCAGTCACCATTTAGATACTTTTCATTTTTTAAAACAGGTTAAAACAATGCAGTGATATTATAGTATGATTTGTCTCTGTTTTCATGGACTATCTTGGTTTTAGTATAAAAAAACAGGGGTCTCAATTTTCTGTCCTGTTCATGTGTTAATGGATAAATCCACCCATCCATTTTCTACCGCTTATTCCCTTTTGGGGGCGCGGGGGGCGCTGGCGTCTATCTCAGCTACAATCAGGCGGATGGCGTTGTACACCCTGGACAAGTCTCCACCTCATCGCAGGGCCAACACCGATTCACATTCAACATTCACACTCACATTCACACACTAGGGCCAATTTAGTGTTGCCAATCGACCTTTCCATATGTACACACACACACACACACATTATTTATATATATATATATATATATATATATATATATATATATATATATATATATATATATATATATATAGTGTCATGGCTGTCTTGATTTTCCAATAATTTCTACAACTCTTATTTTTTGTGATTATGTGATCGAAGCAAATACTTGTTAGTTACAAAAAAATTCATGATGTTTGGTTCTTTTATGAATTTATTATGGGTCTACTAAAATCGTGACCAAATCTGCTGCGTCTAAAGTATACATACAGCAATGTTAATATTAGGTTACATGTACCTTGGCAAGTTTCACTGCAATAAAGCGCTTTTGGTAGCCATCCACAAGCTTCTAACAAGCTTCTGGTTGAATGTTGGACCACTCCTCTTGACAAAATTGGCGCAGTTCAGCTAAATTTGTTGGTTTTCTGACATGGACTTGTTTCTTCAGCATTGTCCACACGTTCAAGTCAGGAGTTTGGGAAGGCCATTCTAAAACCTTAATTATAGCCTGATTTAGCCATTCCTTTACCACTTTTGACGTGTGTTTAGGGTCATTGTCCTGTTGGAGCACCCAACAGCGCCCAAGACCTAACCTTTGGGCTGAAGATTTTAAGTTATCCTGAAGAATTTGGAGGATATCCTCCTTTTCCATTGTCTCATTTACTCCCTGTAAAGCACCAGTTCCATTGGCAGAAAAACGGGCCCAGAGCATAATACTACCACCACCATGGTTAGCCTCACCTTTTCTCCTCCAAACATGGACAACGATAAGAACTTCTGGAGGAAAGTTCTATGGTCGATACAGACCGCCAGAATTCATGTGGTCTTCAGATTAGCTGAAGAACAGTGAATCTGAGCTTCTTGGAATGTGTTCCCATGAAGCAGCTGCATCCAAGCCATGCAACATAAAGCGATGCTGTGGCATAAAGCAGGGTTTTTAACCTTTTTGACCTTGGGGCCCAACTTTTCCACTACAGAGCGGCCTGGTTCTCACTTAATTATTAACACTGAATCAGTAATAATAGTCTTGTTTTTTAATTGTGAACAATAATTATATCTGACCTAGTTAAAGTTTACAGCGTTGTCGGATGATATGACAGCATGTGTTAATCACAAAGATTATTATTTGTTCAACACAGATTTTAGGCTTAGGTCAGGATGATTAGAACAATAAGTAGTAATCAAATAAACTGCATAAGGAGGGACTGACGGAAAATCCATTTACATACAATAATGTTGAATTAAAATACATGAACTCAATTATTAATATGTTTCTTAACTAAACTGTCAATGCAATTAAAGTGCAAATGAAAATACAGCTTCACCACTTTAGTCATATTTTTTTGCGCTTAAGAAACTTCTCTATAACTTGAGCTTCAGACCTCTTCTGTTTGTTTGAGGTTGTCATCACTGCCACAAGTGTTGGAAAAGTGAATTACAACTGAATTGGTTAGGAAACACTGGCGTAAAGAACAGCGCCGCTGGACTCTAAAGCGGCAGGGACGCATTATCTGGAGTGACGAATCACGCTTCTGCATCTCCGTATCGGAATTGGCAGAATCAAACCCTGACCGGAACGTCCGTTCTGCTAACTGAAAAAGCAGGGGTTTTGTTTGATGTAATAGAAGTGTTCTAGCAATGCCAAGTGTCTTAGTTGTGAGGAATTACTCTGCAGCAGAGTCACAATTTCAACTAAGGTAAATTGCATGATGTTGTGTACACAAAAAAGCCAGGCAGCCTGTAATGTTCTTGCCCTCCATTTAGATCCTCGGCTCCATTACAATCTTTGTTTGGCTTTTAAACAAGATTAATGGGCTTCCCTCCCTGCATTTTGCATTTTTTTTTAAATGCTGCCCTTCCTTCCTTTCTGAAGCTAAATTGCAATATCTGGATCTGGTGAGCACGGTGCAGTGTAGCTGTGAGGGAAAAAAAAAAAGTAGGATTTCATATATCCCACTTTTACAGAGGGCAGTTAAGTGGCTATAAATAGGACAGTGTACATACAGCAGAATGAATGTATGCGTGAGTGATGAGTGGAGGGAAAATCATGGCCACCAGAGGAAACATGTTTTAGAGAGCCTTAAGAGCTCCTGATGAAGATGAAGAGAGGATTTAGACCTTTGCATATTTTACTCCAACTTTACGGTCTGAGTTCTCTTCTGCAACACCAGCATAGTTTGTCATTTTCATCCTTTGCAACATTCGGTAAAAGACACAAAAGAAAAACTTCTGCGCAGAAACTACACACTTGCCGAGATGTGTTTAAAGTCATGGCCTAAGGTCTGCATTAATAAGTCATGACATTTACTGGTCACACAGCATGTCAGCCTCCGGGGAGTTGGCCTGTGTATACAGTAGCTGCTGTAAGTTCATATCATTAGCGTGAAATTAGAAGAGCATCCCTTAGAGCTTTTGCCTCCATTTGACAAATGTAAAGATTTCCATTGCCAGTAATTGCTATATATATATATATATATATATATATATATATATATATATATATATATATATATATATATATATATATATATATATATAAATATATACACAATGAGTTGAGTTTATACCAAAAAGTTATATTTTAGTTTAATCTGACCACATGACATTCTCCCAATCTTCTGCTGTATCATCCATGTATCCATTTTGGTATGAACTCAACTTGTCGTGTTTGGAGGAGAGTTCCATCCCAAGAACACCATACCTACTGTGAAACATGGGGGTGGAAACATCATGCTTTGGGGCTGTTTTTCTGCTAAGGGGACAGGACGATTGATCCATGTTAAGGAAAGAATGAATGGGGCCATGTATCGTGAGATTTTGAGCCAAAACCTCCTTCCATCAGTGAAAGCTTTGAATGGTTGACCAAATAATAATTTTTCACAATAATTCACAAATAAATTATTTAAAATGCCTACTCCTGGATTTTTTTTTCCACATTCTGTCTCTCTCAGTTGAAGTGTACCTATGATGAAAATTACAGACCTTCGTCATCTTTTTAAGTGGGAGAACTTGCACAATCGGTGGCTGACTAAATACTTTTTTGCCCCACTGTATATATATATGTGTGTGTGTGTGTGTGTATGTCCATCCTAAATTCAGTATTTGGGATGCCCTGCAATAATAAAAGTGGTTTCAAGACAACTTCAAAGATGCAATATTATATTCTAAACTTTATATGTTAGTCAACAACATTTCCTGCACTTTTAGTCGACTAGAACCTATTTTTAGATTACTAAAATATGACTAAAATGAAATAACATTTTTGTCAAAAGACTAAAACTAAATTAAAAACTGATAATAATCTCAGAATTGCAACTGCATGCCAAGTTGTTTTTTCGTATGTAATATTTGCAAATGAGACTTTGAAGTGTAAGAAAACAGGATATAACAGCAGTTGCTGTTATCAGCTAACTGTTAAACGTTATATTAAAACAATATGTATCTATTAAGCTTCATGGTGGCAGAGGGGTTAGTGCATCTGCCTCACAATACGAAGTTCCTGCAGTCCTGGGTTCAAATCCAGGCTCGGGATCTTTCTGTGTGGAGTTTGCATGTTCTCCCCGTGAATGCGTGGGTTCCCTCCGGGTACTCCGGCTTCCTCCCACTTCCAAAGACATGCACCTGGGGATAGGTTGATTGGCAACACTAAATTGGCCCTAGTGTGTGAATGTGAGTGTGAATGTGGTCTGTCTATCTGTGTTGGCCCTGCGATGAGGTGGCGACTTGTCCAGGGTGTACCCCGCCTTCCGCCCGATTGTAGCTGAGATAGGTGCCAGCGCCCCCCGTGACCCCAAAAGGGAATAAGCGGTAGAAAATGGATGAATGGATGTATCCATTAACACATGAACAGGACAGAAAATTGGCACCTTGAAAACTGGTATGGATTCCTAGGTACCAGGAATTGCTCCAGTTAAAATGTCAAATGACTAAATTACATAGAAGGGGGTATTTTTATTTAAACAGTCCTACTACTTCCTACTTTTTTTTTTGGACATGTTGAATTGTGTAACAGGAAAAAAAAAAGAGATTTTCAGTTTGAAATAAACTCATCTGTGCAAAAATGTCTTCACAATCAAGGCATTCAAATCATTAAATGAGGCGGCGGTAGCAGCAGTTTTGGTGCTGTAGGGAGCGATTAGATCTAAAATGATCCATCTTTCGTGTCTAAACTGCCATTTGCACGGCTGGTTGGTTATGTCGGTCCTCTGTGATGTAAACAAATAAAGCGCGGGCGCGTTGCAAATACCACCAGTACGGCATGTGCCTACATTAATTCTCTTAATGATCATAGAGGGTCAGCGAGCCTCTTATCCCCGTCCTGCTATTAAACAAAATAAAACCAACGCTGATCACTGGGATGTCCGTGGAACGCATCAATCTCAAGTAATTAGACGTGTTTTCACTTTTTATGCCGCTTTTTAGCTGGATCACGGTCAAGCCGCTCTCGCTTCCTTTAATGAACTTGTAAAGCCGCCGAGGTACGTGACGGGAAATAAACAAATAATTAACGAGAAGAGGCTGTTTTACCGGCTGAATGAAGCTGACGGAAGCACAATGGCAGATTTTGCCATGGAGGGACGTAGTGTCGTAGTATTTGTGCGAAGCTGCATCTTGCAGAAGGGGCTGCAGCTGTCACATTAGGATCATTCAGCATTGTAGCGTTAATCCAGGCTGTAGAGACTTTAGGGTAGTGCGGTGCTTAAAGCGACCCGCGTGCGAGAGAGGTTGCATGTAAGATGGAGATGCTCGCCAGGGATAATACTCAAGTATGGATGTGGCGTGTGAACGTATGGGGAATGACATGTAGGAGGCGGATAAGTGCAATTTGAATTGGACTTAGCCCTGGTTTTGAATTGGAAGTGGAAGATGTTGGCGTGCAATGGGCTCCGTGCTAACCCGACTATACAGTGACTCCAAGTGACATATGTGGTGGGTTGTGCTCAAAATACTGCTAAAGGTTTAATGATCGTTAGCCAAAAGGTCCATGAATTTTAGATGGGTCTGCCAACCGACCCTGAAAAAAATGAAATACTCAAAAAATAAAGTATGGGTTGTGAACCGGTTCCCGGACCACCTCTTTAGTCTGGCTTTTGAGTCCTTTTTGGGGTTTTCTAATTATTTTTGGACTCTTCCTGTTCTGAGTTTTGCACTTCCAGTTTTATCTCGTTTCCATGGTTTCTCATTTGTTCCACCTGCTATGTGAAGTGAAGTGAAGTGAATTATATTTATATAACGCTTTTTCTCTAGTGACTTAAAGCGCTTTACATAGTGAAACCCAATATCTAATTCTTACATTTAAACCAGTGTGGGTGGCACTGGGAGCAGGTGGGTAAAGTGTCTTAGATTAGATTAGATAAGATAGTACTTTATTTATTCCGTCAGGAGAGTTCCCTCAGGAAAATTGACATTTTCAGCACAATCCCATTCAAGATCAGACAAACATTACAGGGAGCCAGAACAGGATCGCTGACGGGTCTGCCGGCTTCCAGCGCCCCTTACAAAAAAGATGAGATACAGGTAAACAACGGGGGGGAATGGGAGAAAAAAAATAGAAGATTAAAATAAAATTAAAAAAATCAGTCTTAGCCTGGGCCCTGGAGAGGGGGTGCAGACTGAGGCCAAGGGGAAAAAACAACTTATAGCCATAGAACACATCCCTCTTACATGCCCAAGGACATGACGCCAGTGACTAGGATGGCGGAAGCGGGGATCGAACCTGCAACCCTCAAATTGCTGGCATGGCCGCTCTACCAACCGGGCTATACCGATATGCTTTTGACGCACACCTACTAGCAAATGTTTGCTTTAGTATTTAAGTCTGCATTCTTCCTCAGTTCGTTCTTGGCTCATGGTTTGCTACACGCAACAGTCACGTATGTTTTCTCTAAGTCATTGTTTTGCTTGCTAAGTCTCGTCTTAGCTTCTGTGGGCTCAACACGCGCTTCTGTGGACACTTTGGACTCGATGCTCGCTAACTAGTAGCATTAGCTTTCCGTGCGTAGGCAAGCACTTTATTTTCTGTTTGTACAAGTGTTCTTTTATCTTTTGTATATTAAAATCAGCTTCTTACTTGCAATCCTGCCTGTCTGGTCCCACTGTATCCTGGGGTGATAACTTTGCGCATCACAATCATGATTTAAGCCGTAAATGAGCGCACTTTGGGCCTAATTAACTAAGAGCCAAATACCACGTGCTAAACGGCATGTGCAATCCATAAAAATGTGTGTACTATTAGTGGGCGTGAACCATGGGATTTACTAAGACTGCACGTGCAATTGAAAATTTAAAAAAAAAATTTAATACTACAACATGACAACTTGCCTTCTTTTAGTAAGTAAGCAAATACAAGCTCTGAATTTAGCTGCTGACATATGCAGTAACATATTGTGTCATTCATCATTCTATTATTGTGTCAACTTTATTAAAGACAATTGGTAGAAAATTAATATTAATCTTAATTGTTGCATTTGGAATGCATATTGGATGCGCGAAGGTGTCACCCCAAGATCCAGCGGACCAGGACTAGGCAGGATTGCAGGTAGGAGCTTATTTAATATACAAAAGGGTAAAATAACACTGGTACAAAAGCAAAGTAAAGGCGTTCCGGAGCGCACGAGAAGCTACTGCTACACTTGGCATGCAGTCTAAAGAGTCCAAAAATTGCCTGCCGAATGCACCGAGGCTAAGACGGAACATAGCAAGTAGTCAAAGAGTACAAAAATAGCGTGCCGAACGCAGGGAAGCTAAGACGCAAAATAAAAACCAAACGTGACTGAACAAACAAACCATCCGGACTGAACAAAGGTGGCAGGCAGGTATAAATACTGCGGTAAACAATTACTAACAGGTGTGCGTAGAAACAAGGGCAGGTGAGACAAATCAGAAACCATGGTAACAAAAACAGGAAATGCACACAGAAACTCAGCCCCGGAAGAGTCCAAACAATAAAAAAACAAAAAGGACTCAAGAAAACAGACTAAGGGTGTGATCCGGGAAGCGGATCACAACACTAAATGTTCATTTACTGTTAATATCTGCTTACTTTCTCTTTTACCATGTTCTATCTACACTTCTGTTGAAATGTAAAAATCATTTATTCTTCTTTTGTTTGATACTTTTACATTAATTTTGGATGATACCACACATTTGGGTATCAATCCGATACCAAGTTGTTACAGGATCATACATTGGTCATATTCAAAGTCCTCGTGTCCAGGGACGTATTTCCTGAATTTATAAACATAACATAAATATTAAAAAAAGGTCAAGAAGATGTTGTGATACCAAAATATTGACGTAATCATTGTAATATCGACCAGCTACACTACTGTACTTGGTATCATTACAGTGGATCTCAGGTGTAGATCCACCGATGGCGTTTGTTTATATTAAAACGCCGGTGAGCTAAAGTGTATAGTGAAGCGTGTTTAGTAGGGCTGCGAATCATTGGGTGTCCCACGATTCGATTCAAAATCAATTCTTGGGGTCACGATTTGATTCAAAATCTATTCCTTTTCAATTCAACACGATTCTTGATTTAAAAATGATTTTTTCCCGATTTAAAAGGATTCTCTATTCATTCAATACATGGGTTTTCAGCAGGATCCAACTCCAGTCTGCTGACATGAAAGCAGAGTAGTAGATTTTTAAAAAAATCTTTTATAATTGTAAAGGACAATGTTTTATCAACTGATTGCAATGATGGAAATTTGTTTTAACTATTAAACGAACCAAAAATATGACTTGTTTTATCTTTGTGAAAACATTGGACACAGTGTGTTGTCAAGCTTATGAGATGCGATGCAAGTGTAAGCCACTGTGACACTATTGTTCTTTTTTTATTATTTTTAAAAATGTCTAATGATAATGTCAATGAGGGATTTTTATCACTGCTATGCTGAATAAGCGGTAGGAAATGGATGGATGGATGGATGCTGAAATTATAACTTATATTGATAGTGTTGTTGATAATATTCATTTTTGTTTCACTACTTTTGGTTTGTTCTGTGTCGTGTTTGTGTCTCCTCTCAATTGCTCTGTTTATTGCAGTTCTCAGGTTTGGTTTTGGAATTGGATTGCATTGTTATGGTATTGCTGTGTATTGTTTTTTTGGATTGATAAAAAAATAAAAAATAAATAAATAAAAAAAATTGATTTTTCAAAAAATGAGACTCGATTCTGAATCGCACAATGTGAGAATCGCGATTCAAATTCGAATCGAATTTTTCCACACCCCTAGTGTTTAGCTATTCCTCGTCCTGCAGGGATGGTACTTGTAAGAAACTTACTTTACTTGTCGCCATGGAGGCGAGGATTAGTGATTTAGAAATAGCTAAAACACTGCAGACTTGGGCTGGACCTCAAGTGTCTTAAAGTACTTCTTCCGGTGGCCGTTTCAGTGTTTTAACTTCACCTTTATCGTTAGTTTTTAAGCCAAAATGCGTCCGTTCTCCCTTTTTTGTCCACACACCGTGTCTGCTTGTAAGTACTCCGTGATTGTGCCATGCCGAACATGCTAGTCTGTTCGTAAACCAGCAATGACACGAGGGGGGTACTATAATAATACAGTTTTACCATATACAGCAGTGTTTCTCAAATGGGGGTCCCCGTGCCCCTGGGGGTACTTGAAGGTATGCCAAGGGGTACATGAGATTTTATTTTTAAATATTCTAAAAATAGCAACAATTCAAAAATCCTTGATAATTATATTTATTGAATAATACTTCAACAAAATATGAATGTAAGTCCATAAACTGTGAAAAGAAATGCAACAATGCAATATTCAGTGTTGACAGCTAGATTTTTTGTGAACATGTTCCATAAATATTAATTTTTTTGTGAAGAAATTTTTGGAATTAAGTTGATGAATCCAGATGGATCTCTATTACAATCCCCAAAGAGGGCACTTTAAGTTGATTACTTCTATGTGTACAAATCTTTATTTATAATTGAACCATTTATTTTTCAACACGTTTTTTGTTATTTTTATCTTTTTTTCCAAATACCGTATTTCCTTGAATTGCCGCCGGGGTGATAATTCATTTAAAACCTATTCTCACTCCTGCGCTTGCCAAAGGCATGCGGTAAAAGTAAGCATGCGCTAATTATTTTAAAACCTCTTTTCACTCCGGCACTTACCAAAGGCATGCAGTAAAAATGTGAGTGTGATGTAAGCTTGGACCTTAAATTCCAACTGAATAGCTCTTAATCTTCTTTCCTTTATGCAATTTAAAATTACCGATATTGAAATCAGCCTCCTCCATTTTGAAAATTATGACAGGGGTAGTGTCACTCGTGACGTCAGGAGTTTGACCAGGCGGTAATACTAAGCATGCGCTAATCATTTTGTGAAGCAGGCGCATACTATATGCCCTGCGGCAATTCAAGGAAATACGGTATACTGATGTATTATATAATAGTATATTTTATTTTTATATAATATAATATATAGTATGTAATACACAGGTTTAGTTTTTTTATTTCATTTAGCAATCCATCCATCCATCAATCTATCAAAAAATAACAACAGAGTAGGGATTCATGCTTTGACAAATGTTCACCCTTTTGTGTGCGGTGCTTTAGTAAAAGTTACAGTTACAGTACAGGGGTGGCCAACCAGTCAGAAACTAAGAGACACCTTTTTTTAATTGTGATACTGCAAAGAGCCACATCCGACACATGGGCATACACAAACACACACACACACATACACACACACACACACACACACAATATGTGACAAATAATGATCTACAAGCCCATATCGACTCTACTAAACAGCTGTGCAGGGCGAGAGCTCGTCTGTTGGGTGTTGTTGAAATATACTTCACTTGTTTTGAGGCATTATTTATGTTTACATTGTATACTTGATTGATTGATTGATTTAAACTTTTATTGGTAGATTGCACAGTTCAGTACATATTCCGTACAATTGACCACTAAAAGGTAACACCCAAATAAGTTTTTCAACCTGTTTAAGTCGAGGTCCACATTAATCAATTTATGGTAAAAAAGGCGATTTGGAATATTTCTATCTCTGCACTTTTTCTAAAACTGTGAATGTTACAGAATATGAATGTGACTTATTTTGTTATACTGTCAAGTAGTGTTGGCGTTACCACACTTTGTGTGTCTTTTTAAGCATTGAAATCAGAAAGGACGCGCAATTCCCATAAGATTTTTTTTATTTTTTTTTACCTACCGCCCGGTTTGCTTGTTTATTTGTTTTTTATTATATCGATTATCGCTTTCCGCCAGTGTTTTCTTTTGTTTATATTTGCCTGGTCAAATTTCCGTCCCCATTTATTGCGTTTTTAGCGGTCGTACCCTTTGATTCGCGTTAAGTTTTATCAATGACAAATACTGCCTCACTTTGCGCTCAGACGAGTTTACCATGAGGGGCTGTCAAAATAAAGACTTCATGGTAAACACTAAGGCACTAATAGAGTTGTTAAAACGTTGCTGCTTTTGGGTCCCAGACTGTAGTCGAGGAGCATAGGGGAGACGTTCCTTCAGGGCCGATGTACTTCGGGGGTAACACCCTTCACTTTACCCGGCAGGGGTAAAGTGAAGGCCATCCACCAAGCTACTAGCAACTGCAAGCAATCACTGTTACTGCTCCCTCGCCTCTCTCGCCCACCCACTCACTGACGTCACTCACTTCACATGCTGTCATATCTTAAAGGGCCACATACACACACATACGCTACTTTCACAACAGAGTTAAAAACCGCGTGAAACCAGCCAAAGAGCCGCATGAAACCAGCCAAAGAGCCGCATGATGCTCGCGAGCCGTGGGTTGGCCAGGCCTGATCTAACACATACACACACCATTCCGTTAAAAACAAAAGGTGTGTACGAATGTGCATACACGTACAAAAAAGTTTTTGGGGCAAAAAAAGTTCTCCCGAGCTGCAGTGATATTTCCATGCATAAGCTAGTTTTGTTGTCCCGTCCTGGGCCGTGACAGCCTCAGCCGCTAACAGGCCGCTTTACATTCACCAACGCCAATTAGAGTCGCTCCACAATCCAAGAGGGGTGGGTGAAAAAAAATGCCAGAACGACGGTCTGACAGGCCCGGTGTGGAGATGGAAATGCGGTAATTTAGAGTAATTCGGCTACTCGCTAGCGTTTGCCTTGCCTGCCTGTTTGTCTGTCTGGATGTGGTTCCGCAGGAATAAATGGGGTCAGCGGCGTGTGATCGGCAACTTTCATTTATATGTAAATGATCCCACCGGCGCTGCAGCAGCCGGGTGGAGAAGCCGCTCATCTTGTGTGTGCATAAGGCCCGAGAAAGGGAGCCGGACGGTTCGCCCTGATCCAGTCCTCTTCATCCTCTTTTGCATCATTTAGACCGGGGGTCAGCAACCCGCAGCTCTTTAGCGCCGCCCTAGTGGCTCCCTGAAGCTTTTTCAAAGATGTGTGAAAATGGAAAGAGATGTGAATTAGTGAAGTGAATTATATTTATATAGCGCTTTTCTCTAGTGACTCAAAGCGCTTTACATAGTGAAACCCAATATCTAAGTTACATTTAAACCAGTGTGGGTGGCACTGGGAGCACGTGGGTAAAGTGTCTTGCCCAAGGACACAACGGCAGTGACTAGGATGGCGGAAGCGGGAATCGAACCTGCAACCCTCAAGTTGCTGGCACGGCCACTCTACCAACCGAGCCACAGATCCCACTGTTTATATTAAATATACTTTAGAACAATTCAACATACTTTACAACTATTCTTCTCAAAAAAGAGGAGACATATAATCTTAGGGAAAAAATGTAATTTAAAATATCTGTATGCATGTACAAAACTTAAGACCTTCCGTATATTCCTTCAGAACTATGGGAGACCGGGCTTTCTGATCCGCTGCTCCCAGTCTCTGGAACGCTCTCCCTGACCTCCTAAGGGCAACGCAGACTGTGGAGGCTTTTAAAAAAAAGGCTTAAAAACCCTTCTTTTTTTTAAAAAAAAAAAGCCTTTTTATGGATATGCATGCTTGTTGTAGCTATTGAGCTTTTTCTAGTTTTATATTGTATTTATTTCTATTATCATTTTATTATTATTATTATTACTATATTTTGTTTTACACTGTGGCCCTTTGAGGTTGTTTGCTCAACGTAAAGTGCTTTTTCACAAGTAAGATATATTATTATTATTATTATTATTATTATTATATCTGTATGTGTAATTAAATTATGGAATGGATTAAGCAAACAATTCAAACAATATGATCCACTTCAATAAACTCTCCAAACTTAAAGTGTTTACAAAGTACAAAGAACCATGATAAACATTCTGAATTTATTTCTCCCATCCATTCTCAAAATAATCTTACTGATCTCATCATACGAAATGTAATTTACTTCACCAATTACTATTCATTTATTTAGATTGTGATTACTTATGGAGTATATTGTGAATAAATTGAGAACAGGAAGTGAACAGAAGTTGTAGCAACTGTTATGTAAAAGCAAAGGGGTAGGATTAAATACGCTCTGCTTCTTCCTACTCCTTTTCGAGCATGTGTGTAATAGAGAAACTGGAAATTGTGATGCATCATGTTGTATGTTTGCATGTTCGAAATAAACTCAAACTCAACTCAACTACTTCACTGCTGAGAGTATTTGGCAAGCACTATTTTGCCCTTCTAATTTCCCTCTGCCTCACTTTGTCCACCAAATGTTTTACGCTGTGCATGAATGCAAAAAAGATGAGCTTTGTTGATTTTATTGATTCGCCAGAGTGCTTATCAGGCATATTTGGCCAATCTATGACTGCAAACTAATCGATGCTAACATGCTATTTCGGCTAGCTGTATGTACAAATTGCATCATGATGCCTCGTTTGTAGGTATATTTGAGCCAATTTAATTTCCTTTACTAATGTCCTCTGTGTATTTAATTTATATTTATAGGTCTCATGACACATTATCTGTATGTACTATTGGCTGCATTCCTCATAGTTGTTTGTGTCCCATGTTGTTCCAGATGACAGCAAACATTACCCAGCTTGCGAAGATTGTAATAAATCCAATACAAGAAGACAGCCTCTCATTTCCTTTAACTTGGACACACACATTTATACCTTTGGCCATTCTGAACCAGTAATTTCCAGAAGTTATCTCACCCTCTGAGAAACCTTCATTTTGCTAATGATTTACAAAGTTTCAAAAATGTGTAGAATAAAAATTAAAATACACAATTTCTGTGAATAAAGATTTGCATCAGCCTTTGATAGTAGGTTAGTATAGATAATATAGACACATATTGTGCATAATGTGTTGCCTCTTGTGTAACTCTTACATAAGTATTTTGATTGTTTTGCAGCTCTATAATGTTTTTTTTTTGTATTTTTGATCCAATATGGCTCTTTCATCATGTTGGGTTGCCGACTTCTGATTTAAACGATGCTGCTCTTCTTAACGTCCTGTATAAAACACATGCAGTGGTGAATGTAAAGCAGATCTAGCGTTGAGCGTTGGAATGGACAACCTACATGTATTTATCGGACATTTCGATCTCCTTGGATGGATTCTCACTCATCTGTGCGGACTGGACATTGGTAGAGAGCTAGTGGGCAGCCTAGGGCGGAGTCGGCTCTCCTTGTTTGCTTTGTTATGTCTTTTTTTGTCAATTTTTTTTTGTCAATTTTCAAAAACACTGGTATAATATCATGTTGTATTTTAAACAAATATAGTTGCTCTGCTCGCAGTTTGCTTGGTTACGTATGAATGCGACCAGCCGAATCCCGAATGCCGCATAATTAGTCAGTGTACAGTATCGTTGTTTCACGAAATGTTGAACCTTCAGTCTGCTTTTTGGCGCGTTAAGGTCGTGCAATACAGTTGAAAAAGAGCGTCAGACTATCTTGATAGTGACGCTACATTATCTTAAAGTCGTTACTCGTACAATATTATAGTCAAGCACCTGTTGCATTTGGCTGAGTGGGCATTATTTCAGCACCGCAATGAGGCTAGTGATTGGTCACTACTGTCTGCATCGGTGTCATTGTGGAATAGAGTTCCATTACCCTTCCCTAATGATGTGTCCAAGCATGCCCCTAATAATTTAATTGGTCGAGAGCTAGTGGGCAGCCTAGGGTGGAGTCGGCTCTCCTTGGTTGCTTTGATGGGTCTTTTTTCGTCAATTTTTTTTTTTGTGAATTTTGAAAATTCCTAGGACCAACAAACAAATATAGGTACTCTGCTCGCAGTTTGCTTAATTATGTATGAATGCGACCAGCCGAACCCCGAATGCCGCATAATTAGTCAGTGTACAGTATTGTTGTTTCACGACATGTTGAACCTTCAGACTGTTTTTTTGGCGCGTTAATGTTGGCAATACAGTTCAAAAAGAGCGTCCGACTATCTTGATAGTGACGCTACATTATCTAAAAGTCGTTACTCGTACAATATTAAAGTTAAGCACCTGCTGCATTTGGCTGAGTCGGCATTATTTCAGCACCGCAATGAGGCTAGTGATTGGTCACTACTGTCTGCATCGGTGTCATTGTGGAACGGAGTTGCATTACCCTTCCCTAATGATGTGTCCAAGCATGCCCTTACTTAACACTTTCTTTACTGTGTAGACTTATAAAAAATACCAACATGAACACTAAACAAACATCACAAAAACGCACATCAAGTATATTCATTTGAACTGTGATGTAAGTAGCCTCAATAAGCACAGCCTCAGTCAAAAGGGACAACAATTGTCGAACATTTTCCATGTTTTACTACCAAATAATCAGGCAAACTACGCTATGTGTGCTTTATTTCAATCGATGCAAGCGCTGACTTTGATGCTGTTGATCAACTGATTGGCCAATCACCTAATTGCTTCAGCACTTCAGGGGACCGCTTCTGGGCAATCAATCATAATTACGACGACCATAGCAATCTTGTAGACTTTCTATTAATATTGAGCCGTTTGCTGTTATTATGCCTATTATTAATAAGGCTCGATCCATAAAAACCACCCTCAGCAAATGTTGTGAATCGGTGTAAAAAAGAAAAAATAATAATAATACAAAAAAAAAAAAGAACAGGAGCCTAGAGGTTGGTTCACTTCATTACTGAGCCATTTTGCTGATACAGAAACCGAGGACCTGTACAGTAAATTTCTGCCTGCTGGTGACACCATAGATAATTACACTGCCATAAATAATGGAGCATGCCTTGCCCACTCCCTTTGTACACAGTTTCTCCTAATGAGATTAATAAGTAGGGAAAATTGCCAGGTAAATAGGGTATTTGCAAACATTGCGAACTTGGACTCATATTCTGCAGATTTTAGCAGTGTCCCAATACTTTTGTCTTACATTATTCAGCAGTTTAGTGTATTGAGGGTTATAAATAATGGCCATATTAATGATGCAATTGGTCTTAATATGAATATGGAGCAGGCATTTGTGTCTAAATCGGATCTTTTGTGACTGGTAATGAGCATTTAAGTGTTTCGCACATGTTTATTTGTATTTACAAACGGTTGCATTATAATGCATTACGGATATTACTGTATTTCTCACCTCTACGTTAAGTATGGGGTCAGTGTAACCACGTAAACGTAAAAGTACAAAACGTGATCTAAATTGAAAAGCTTTGGTTGTGTGTTGCATAAGTAGATTGATAGATAATACTCTGAATTCTTCAGGAGAGGTCCCTCAGGAAAATTAAAGTACACATAGGTACACACATTTCATAAAATTACACAGCAGTACCTCAACCTACAATGTTAAAGGGGAACATTATCACAATTTCAGAAGGGTTAAAACCAATAAAAATCAGTTTCCAGTGGCTTATTTTATTTTTCGAAGTTTTTTGCAAAATTCTACCCCATCACGCAATATCCCGAAAAACTGCTTCAAAGTGTCTGATTTTCACCATCGCTATATACACCCGTCCATTTTCCTGTGACGTCACTGCGTGATGCCAATACAAACAAACATGGCGGACGGAACAGAAAGATATAGCGACATTAGCTCGGATTCAGACTCGGATTTCAGCAGCTTAAGCGATTCAAAAGATTACGCATGTATTGAAATGGATGGTTGGCGTGTGGAGGCAGATAGCGAAAATTAAATTGAAGAAGAAACTGAAGCTATTGAACCATATCATGACAGACAACGGCAACGAGGACGAATTTGGCGATCGCCTTCCAACCAACGATTGCATCTTTTGACCACTGGTGCAACTTGAATATGTCGATTGGTATGTGTTTGTTTGGCATTAAATGTGTGTGGAGGGAAAGGCTGGATGCAAATATAGCTACAAATGAGGCATAATGATGCAATATGTACATACAGCTAACCTAAATAGCATGTTAGCATCGATTAGCTTGCAGTCATGCTGTGCGCAAATATGTCTGATTAGCACATAAGTCAGTAACATCAACAAAACTCACCTTTGTGATTTCATTGACTATATCGTTGGAAATGCATCTGTTTTGAGTGCTACGACAGAACCGAACAAACGAGGGACTTTCGCATCTTTTGACCACTGGTGCAACTTGAATCCGTCGATTGGTATGTGTTGTTTGGCATTAAATGTGGGTGGAGGGAAAGGCTGGATGCAAATACAGCTACAAATGAGGCATAATGATGCAATATGTACGTACAGCTAGCCTAAATAGCATGTTAGCATCGATTAGCATGCCGTGACCATTGATATGTCTGATTAGCACACTCCACGTAAGTCAACTTGAATCCATCCCTGTTTGTGTTGTTACACACCAACGAGGCATAATGTCTCCAAGATACAGAAAACAGTCGAAAAAACGGAAAATAACAGAACTGATTTGACTTGGTGTGTGTCATGTGTTTGACAAAATGGCCGATTGCTTCATGTTGTGACGTCACGGGTGAAAGGTCATTGCTCCGACAGCGAACAATTGAAAGGCGTTTCAATCGCCAAATTCACCCTTTTGGAGTTCGGAAATCGGTTGAAAAAACATATGGTCTTTTTTCTGCGACATCAAGGTATATATTGACGCCTACATAGGTCTGGTGATAATGTTCCCCTTTAACTGGTTGTGTGACAGAGCTCCCAACACAGAAATGTGAACCTCAAATCAAGGTCGCCTGTTAAAATGATCTGAAATCAACGTAATTGGTGCTTAACCCACAAACACAACACAACATATAATATGCATTTTTAAATCCGCTGGAACTGTGTCCCATGACAAAACGTCTGAACGGAACTCTAATAACTAAAGTTTCTTGGGTGAATAATGTCAACTCGGGGGCGGCATAGCTCGGTTGGTAGAGAGGCCGTGCCAGCAACTTGAGGGTTGCAGGTTCGATTCCCGCTTGTGCCATCCTAGTTACTGCCGTTGTGTCCTTGGGCAAGACACTTTGCCCACCTGCTCCCAGTGCCACCCACACTGGTTTAAATGTAACTTAGATATTGGGTTTCACTATGTAAAGCGCTTTGAGTCACTTGAGAAAAGCGCTATATAAATATAATTCACTTCAATTCACTTCAACTCACTATACCGCTATGTTTTAGGGCGTTCTTGGCGAGTTTACTGACTGATGTAAATAAAAATGTCTTGACTACTTTATGTTAGAAATATCATAAGTGGAGGATAATCGTCTAATAACATGAAGATACAGAAAAAGAAGAAACTTATCGACCACGGCGTTGACACGGACTACAAAGGCAGACACACACAATTATTTAAGACTTTTGCAGATCCCAAATAACGATCAGCAGGTACCAGAAGGTAAGAAATGTTGCTTTTGCATGATATTGTGAGTCAAAACGCCAGATAATATGTCTTTCCTTACACATACACCATAACAACACTTGCATGTTTAATCACAGTACACACCCAGCAGATCGTACTAAAACCTTTTGATAGATTTTTGAGCGCCTTGTGTAATGCTCTATATTTTCAATGGAACACAAATGCAGCTGGGATAGGCTCCAGCACCCCAAGCCAAGCAGGAGGGCGGGTGGTAGAAAAATGGATGGATGGATGGATTGATGGCATGCAAAATGTCGGTGTTGTTTACGTGAATCATTTTGCAGTCTACATGTATCTCTTACGTGTTACTGCCATCTACTGGTCACACTTATCATTTCACCATGTACCAATTAGATTAGCTTCGAGGTCGGTAAGAAAAACCAGAATGATTCTTTACATTAGGGTCACCGGGTTATAAGGCGCGCTGTCGAGTTTTGAGAAAAAAATAAATAAAATTAAGTGCGCCTTATAGTCCGGAAAATACGGTAACTCTTTAACGTAATATCCCGCTGAAAATTAACTTTATGCAGTTGTGCTGAGTTCATAATGTATACGTACATATATATATATATATATATATATATATATATATATATATATATATATATATATATACACACATATATACATATATATACATATATATATACATATATATATGCATATATATATACAGATATATATATTTACATATATATATATATATATATATATATATATATATATATATATATATATATATATATATATATACGTATATATATATATATATATATATATATATATATATATATATATATATATTTCTGCACTTCCTGGTGTGTGTGTGTGTGTGTGTGTGTGTGAGAAGTTGGGGGATGTGGGTCATCCGTTATTTTTTAAGTCCTTAAAGCATTTTGTGGTACACTTTTTTTATGTATGAAAAATGCTTTATAAATCAGGTTTGACCGATTGATTGATTGTGCTGCTTTTGTATTTTACATTGCTTTATAATCATATTTGTTATCCATCCATCCATCCATCCATTTTCTACCGCTTAGTCCCTTTTGGGGCCACGGGGGGCGCTGGCGCCTATCTCAGCTACAATCGGGCGGAAGGCGGGGTACACCCTGGACAAGTCGCCACCTCATCGCAGGGCCAACACAGATAGACAGAGAACATTCACACTCACATTCACACACTAGGGCCAAAATCATATTTGTTATGTGTGGTAATTAATTTGCAGACATCTTGTCTTCGATGATGTCCAGTGTCATGATAATGCCATAAAAGATGTTACTACTACAACTTAATGAGTAGTATATCTACAGTGTGTTATGTGTTCACGGGCTGTATATCAGTGTGTATGTTGTAGTAAAGTTATCAATAAGGTCTAAAAGGGTAATAAAGGGTTACTATTAGGAGGATGCACCATACCATGAAGCTCCATTGTGCAGCTGCTGACTAAAACACACACTCACACAAGCACACACACACATTATAGCATTACATTACTATTTCTATTGTGTCCACGGTGTTATCTTTACTCCGCTGTCCAATTCCTTCCCAACTGCCAGGCCGATAAAATCAACTCATACTGGAACAGAGGCTCATAAATGTGATTTGTTTGGACACACACGCACACTTACGCCAACACACACATACAGGTTGCTTCTAAAAACCTGCAGTTTTGTGGCCATTTTCATGAACAACTTTATTCTGTCGGAGCCATTTGTGCCATTCATATTGAGTTGCATTTCGATCGCAACGTTTATTTATGCCATTATGTACAGTAAAGGCCACGCCTCCTCATTCGATGTGTTTTCTTTATTTTCATGATTATTTACACTGTAGATTGTCACTGAAGGCACCAAAACTATGAATGAACTCCACATGTGAGTTATGTACTAAACAAAAACAGGTGAAATTACTGAAAACATGTTTTATAGTCTACCTTCTTCAAAATAGTCACCCTTTGCTCTTATTACCTTTTTTGCACACTCTGGGCATTCTCTCCATGAGCTTCGAAAGGTAGTCACCTGAAATTGTCATGCCTGTTAATCCGGGTTTATGTTTGATCATGTTATGTTTTTTTTTTTGGACTCTTGTTTCCCGTTTTGCACTTCCTGGTTGTGTTTGTTTCCATAGTAACCCATTAGTTTCCACCTGGTCTCCTAGTCACGCACCTGTTTCTCATCATGATAGTCACTATTTAAATCATTTGTTTTCTGTTCATCGGGCTGGGAACTTTGCTTGCTATTTGCTTTCTACTGCACATACCCTACCATGCTGTTGCTACCTTCATGCCCTCGAATACCTCGCTATCCATGCCCCTTGCTTCGATCCAAGTTAGTTTTGTATTCATGCCTCAGTGCTAGAATTGTTTTGTTTATGCCACAGCTAGTGTCTTTATTTGCTTTTGTATATAGTCATGCCATCGTGCTGTTTAAGTTTATAGTTCATTGTTATTCATTCCATCGAGCAAGTGTTTTTGTTTTCCATGTTTTGTACATAGCACATAAATAAAACAATATGTACTTACATTCACGTCTCGCTCGTGCAAATCATCCTTTGCGTAGAAGAAGCAAAACAAATCCAAGTCACAGTCCTGACAGAAATGGTTTTAAGCGTCCCCTGGGGACGCTAAAAGCAGTTCTCATGTGGGGTATGCCAATATTGGGATACGGTAAACATATGTTCAGTATTTTAATATAAAAGTGTTTGATTGTGAGGCATTAAAAGCCACAAAAGGCAACGGGTCCATCAGACCCACAAACGCTGGCTGAGTAACAACAACATGAACATTGCACGGAAAATTTCTCTGCCAGTTTCTGCGTCCCACAGGGATTCTTCTTTTGTGTTTCTGCACCTGCGATTCCCACACAAGGTTGCAACATTGTTAACACTGTCTGCTCTCATTTTCTCGCACATTTGACACTCTGATGTTCTGTGTACCTAATATCTGTCCTCATCCTGTCTAGGCCTGCTGTGTGTGTGTTTGTGTGTGTGTGTGTGTGTGTGTGTGTGTGGTACACAAAACATCAATTTCCACACTTCTATTAGCCCCGGGTCCAGTGGACCTGGACATCTTATATGTAATAGAAATGTGTTGGAAGGGACTGGTGTGTGGTCATGAAATATGTATTCTGATGTACAAATGTATGTTTTTCACAGAAAATGAGCCAAAGTCAGTGAGTCTCATTTTGAAAAAATAATTAATTGTATCATTTTTCTTTCAATCAAAAATTAAAACCGGTCCCACAGACCCGAACACCACTCAGGGGTTAAAATGTTAATGTAAACTTATAATTAACTCATCAGTGTTATTGATACAGTTTGCTCCTTGCCACTATTACATCATTGCTTCTGTTTCTGCAGTGTTGTGCAATAATGACCATGCGGTTAAAAAAAGACCTACAATTTGATTGGTACACTTTGCCATATTTATATTTTTTTTAAAAGCACCCATTTTTACATATTGAACCAAACTGCTGTTCTATTGGTTATGTCTATTGATTGTCTGCAAGTGTATCGTCTGGCGCTGGGAAAGGGAAATGAAGTGAGGGTTTCTAATTAAAATTTCAGAAGAACCAGCTGGATGTCTGATTCCAGCCCCCACCCTCGGTGCGTCCTTGCGTCCGGATTCAGACAATCTCACCTTCATTTCGTAATTTAACAACCTTGAACACAAAAAAATAAAAAATAAATAAATAAAAAATCCGCATCCCTCAGGGTGCCACAAAGCGTGGATAATGGGCCCAGTGTGGCGGCATATACGCACATGTACCTACACAAAGCCGGACCGCTAGAGCATACTAATTTACAGTAAGCTTGCTCTTCCATACACACACACACACACACACACACACACACACACACACACACACACACACACACACGCGCACACCATGTAGGCTGAGACATGGCCACTCTTTAATGACTAGCTTAATGGGCATGGAAAGATACAACAAAGGAGTCTGGCAGGGTTGTTTGTAGTGAGGCGATCAAAAAGGCTTCACAAAGGGCCTCCTTAGCACGGACACTTCTAATAATACGCACGGGTGAATGGAAAAGCAGGTTACTTTTCATCACATTAAAGCATCCTTTTGCCAGGCATGGAGACAGAACATCTAATGTCTTTTTTCTTTTTCGTAATCCACGGTGTGCAAATACTGTACACTGTGTTGATCAAACTATAACTAGAAAGTCAATGTGCCCATTAGGTCAGGTCAAAGCAAACCATTCAAACGCTCACACAGCCCGACTGGACTAAGGGCCTGATTTGCTGAGATCCAAACACCACGCGCTAACCAGCGTGCGCAAATACAAAAAAAAATGAGCGTGGGCATGTTCCGTGCAATCTACTAAGATTGCACTATACGGGGGCTTAACCATGGAAACACTCATTTACTGCACATCCATGTTATCGTGCTCCTACCTGTGGCGTTGTGCTTTGTTTTCAACCATGCAGGAGACATCTACAGCTTTTCGTGGGCATTTTAAAAGCAGTCATGCATTGCATCGACACTTTTCTTTGTTTTTACTGCTGAATGTGCTTTGGAAGGAGGCTGCATTTACTCGCTCAAAACACATACTTCAGAAGTATTTTTTATGTACAAACATACATACAGACAAACTCTCCCGTCCAAAGGCAAAACCTAGTAACTCACGTCTAGCTGATTTTGAGAAAACAAAGGAAACCCAATCTATCTTGACGCTGTCTTACAAAGGTTTACAAAGTCATCAAACATATAGATGTTTTCTTGAGCTTTCATTTTCTTGCCGATTGAGCCATGGATTGAATCTGCTCTCATGAACGTGTGCCCTTTCTCCAGATATTTTATCACAATCTCGGGTGGGACCCATTCTGTGTTTGCACATTGGGCAAGAGCCGTGTACAGTGTCCAGTTTTTATTTTGACCTCCACAGTTATCTGCCCAAAAGAGTATGCAAGGGGAAGAATCAAGAACAATACATTTAATGAAGGTGCTTGCAACGTCCTGGGCCAATCTTCCAAATATCCCCTCGTGCCATAATATCACATAATCAGGTTGACCGTCGGCCCCCATTGGTGCAAATGTCTCATTAAAGACAATAAGGCGACTGACAAAGAAGCTCCGATTGGTCCCTTGAGATACTAGGTTTTTCTGTTGTATCTACGCGGTTATGTGGTAGTTGCTAGGTCCTGCCATGCGCGTAACAGCTTACTTACGGAGCAAATTAGAATTTCGCATACACTAATGTAAAGCATATCACCTAGGAACTCCAAAATTATTATCAGCTCAGTTTTGACCAAAATTGAGTTACCGGGTTTTGCCTTTGGACGGGAGTACTGCACATATACAAGTACATATACATACATTCCTTCATGTATATAATCATGTTTCATCAAACATACATTAAAGTTGTTGCCCTAGGGTAAACTGGGTAACACATGGCACACTGACAAAGCTTAACTTATTGTTACTATAACAATCTACAAGGTTAATACAGTTCGCTTCTCCTTTTTCCCCTCCATTTATCTGCTTTATTTCATATTTCAAGTTATCATTACATGTATGTATTGTTGCATTTGAAACAATTGTATTGTTGATAATAGAGGTAATTATTGTTATTATTCATTACTAATAGTGTTATTTCTATTGGTATTTGTATTGCTCCATTTGTAGTGTAATAATGTTCAAAGTACTTTCTATATTATTAATATTTATTTCACTAACTGCTTCTTTGCTATCACTTTTACCATCATATTTGTACATATACTATTTGCTGATGTTGTTCTGTTGTTGTTGTTATTGTTGTGTTTGCTGTTGTTGTTGTCTCTCTGTCTTATGCCCCTCTTGTCCCAACATTTCCCCCTTTTTTTTCTCCTCTTTCCATTCCTTCCTGCTCCGGCCCAGCTGCACCAAATAATAATAAAAATCGATTTAATGAAGTCAAATGCAAATAGGGCAACAAGAGAAGTATCGCACATTTCTCTTTAGTAAAGTTCATCTGTACAGCCGATTTGGGCATCGACATCAACAATATGATTTACCTGAGTAGCTGGACAGGACAAAAAATAAAATAAAATAATAAATAAATAAAAAACTCATATAAAATAATAATTTGATAATATATACATGTGAAAAAAACAAATTTCATCAAACATAGTAAAGAACACTAAATTGTATCAACTTAATTAGTTTTGTTTAGCCTTTAAGTCCTCGACAACTATAAAGTTATGAAACGGCGTAGCTGAATAGACGAGTCTAATAATCATGTGTACTTTCCAAAATGATGACACACAGTTATGTGTGGAACTGTCAATTTGCACGTCCTTCTGACATGTGCTATATAAAACGCCCAATAGTGATGAGTGTTGATTAATCACATTGCGCATGCTAAATAATTATATTTGCATATTCTCCTCCCAGTAGGGCGTTTTAATGGTCAGCATATATGTTGCATATTGATGAAGACAGAGACACGGAAACCTTCAGTAAATCAGGCCCTAAGAGCCGTAACTTAACTACTTGACCACGGTTAAATTATGTCAGAGACCGTCAACACTTATTGCCACCTTTGAACTCAAAATGCAAATGCGAAACACAATGCAATGGATTCCAATGCATTTCCATATACATTCACCTCTTAATACCACCATCATGTGGGGTTTGCCATTACAAATGGAGAGATATTGCTCATAAAAGAGATGAATATCATTATAACTTTGTCAAAGAACCTCAATACATATTGCAATACATTTAATCAATCAATTAATGAATATACTTTATTTAACCAAGTAAATAACTCATTTTCAAGAGACCTGACCAAAAGGGCAGCAAAACAAAGTTAGAGAAATACATATAACTACAACAAAACAGCAGCAGTCACACAGTATAGTTATGAATACAAATAATGAGTTTCACAAAAAAGACAAGGTCGGTCAAAATTATTTTCGTATATTGGGTAAGCCAAAACTAATGTAAAGAATCCAAACAGCAGATGAAAAATTGCTTATTAAATTTTAATGGAAATGTAAATGGAACCATGTTACAGCACAAGGTAACCAATTATAACAGTAAATTCGCAAATGTTTTTGAGAAAATAATACAATTGGAAAACCAAATAATATTTAGTGAAATACATCTTTAATGCTGGAGGCTGCAATATAGTTTGCCATATAGATTGTAGGCATATCACCCATCCCTTATTGACATATACCACAAATCCCTTAATCCAAATACTTAACAGGAACAGTACTTATATTTAAAATATTGTTTTTCCTTGCCCTAATTTCCAAGTCATTGGGAAATAGAACAACAAACCAACTAACAAACGGTGATCAAAATAAGTACTTTTTTTTTAACCATGCACAAAGATAATCAACCAATCAATCAATGTTTATTTATATAGCCCTAAATCACTAGTGTCTCAAAGGGTTGCACAAACCATAACACAAACCACTACGACATCCTTGGTAGGCCCACATAAGGGCAAGGAAAACTCACACCCAGTGGGATGTCGGTGACAATGATGACCCAGTGGGACTATGAGAACCATGGAGAGGATCCCCCCCCCCTCTAGAGGAAAGATCTGTGGTCAGATAAAACAAAAATTAAGTGGTTTAGCGACAATAAACAGCAATATGTTTGGAGAAGAAAAGGAACACCATACCTACCGCCAAGTATGGTGTTGGTAGTATTATGCTCTGGGCCTGTTTTGATGACAATGGAACTGGTGCTTTACAGAGAGTAAATGGGACCATGAAAAAGGAGGATTACCTCCAAATATTTCAGGACAACTTAAAATCATCAGCCGAGAAATTGGGTGTTCCAAGAGGAAAATGACTCCAAACACACGTCAAAGTGGTAAAGGAATGGCTAAATCAGGCTATAATTAAGGTTTTCGAATGATGTCCCCAAAGTCTTGACTTAAACGTTTGGACAATGCTGAAAACCAACACATTTTGCTTAACTGCACCAATTTTGTCAAGATGATTGGTCAAAAATTCAACCAGAAGCTTGTGGATGGCTACCAAAAGCGCCTTATTGCAGTGAAACTTGCCAAATATCAACATTGCTGTATGTATACTTTTGACCCAGCAGATTTGGTCACATTTTCAGTAGACCCATAAAAAATTCATAAACTTCATGAATTTTTTTTCTGACCAACAAGCATGTGCTCCAATCACTCTATCACCCAAAAAAATTAAGAGTTATAGAAATTATTGGCAATTCAAGACAGCCATGACATTATGTTCTTTACAAGTGTATGTCAATTTTTGACCACGACTGTACATACCCCTTCCAATCTATTATGACAATGACAAACATGATCGACAATTCTGATAAAGAACTGGACAGCATGACGTCAAAACCACTCATTCCACCTAATTCCAGTAGATAGGAATTTCCCTGAAATAGAAAAAACATTTTCGCCAAAGGAGAGTAGTTGGTTTGTAAGTGTGTTTGTTTTGGAGTTGTCGCCCCAGCCGTGTCTGACCTTTAACAGCATCATAAAGTTAGGTGAAGTTGTCTTTCACTCTCACTGAGGAGTGACATTTAATAGTCCCCACAGGTCACAGAGGGTAACAAACACCAAATACGAGCTGCCAGATGTCTATATAAAAAAAAAGAAAAAAAAAGGAAAGAAAATTTCCACTTTTCGCAACTGGCTCAGAGAAGTACAGTAGCTGTTTTCTGTGAAAAAAAATAAATAAATAAATAATAGCACAAATGCCACTGTCCTCCTTAAACTTCCCAATTTCTTACTTTGCTCCATTTTGTCCTCCCTTGTGGTACTTGCTACTCCTTGACTGCTACCTGTCCTTTCTCCGCACCTCGGCAATTAAGTTTAAGCAACGGGGAGATAGAGATATGGCGGGGCAGAAAGAAAGAGAAGGGATGGCCCAAGGCATGCCACGCTCCCCCCAGCAGACAGACCCCAATGCCATTTGCCAATGTAACAGATCCAGCGTCTCTGGAGTTTTAAATGATTCAAACATTTGCCCTTCGCTGTTCCTGTGGTGGGCAAAAAGATGTTCCTTGTCTCCTCTCAAGCTCTCACTGAGCCTGTCCTCGCCTACACTATTCTACGTTTTTGTAGGCAGGTTGGTCCAGTTTTTAACTCAAGGCGAAAAATAGTGTGTTAAGTAAGAACTTTACACAACTTTATATTAGAAATGGCAACAGCGGAGGATGAATGTCCCATAACAAGAAGATAGAGATAAAGAAGAAGCCTATGACTACTATTTTCAGGACTTATGCAGATCCCAAATACAGATCAGCAGGTACCAGAAACTAAGAAAAGTTGCTTTTGCATAATATTCCGAAACAAAACGGCAGTGTGGAGAGACGGAGCCGGACAAAAGATGGTCCGGCCCAAGACGGCGGCGAGAAGGCTGAGCATGCAGCGAAGCAGAGAGGCGGGGCGCACTCGCAGCGACGTTGCAGCCAGCCGAGTCAGGTGCGTAAACTACACACCTGTTCTCAATCCCATCATCTTCTGCTGCAGCATAAAAGGGGCGAAGGAGGAACACTCGGGGCAGAAGTAGGCGAGGAGACCACGGCGAACGACGAGCACGATCACGACGAGAGAGACCCCGAGCAAGATGAGTCCCCGCAGCAGACGCAGCCACCGGCCACCGAAAGGTGCGCCGCGACAAACAGGAAGAGCTGGCGAGCTAGAAATTGGCGCGACAGACTTCCAAGACAACTTGTTTATTGAAATAATAAACTCGAGTCAATCCTGATATGATGCGTCCTGTATTGATCAGCACTACACCCCACACGATCCGGGTTGGAGACCCGTCACAGCCAGATAATATGTCTTACCTTATACACACACCATAATAATACTCATATACTGAAGCACAGTACAATCCATTAAGCGGTGCGGCAAGTAAGAACTTTACACAACTTTATATTAGAAATGGCAACAGCGGAGGATGAATGTCCCATAACAAGAAGATAGAGATAAAGAAAGAGCTTATGACTACAAAGGCGGACGCGCACAATTTTTCAGGACTCATGCAGATCCCAAATACAGATCAGCAGGTACTAGAAGGTAAGAAAAGTTGCTTTTGCATAATATTGGGAAACAAAATGCCAGCTAATATGTCTTACCTTATACACACACCATAATAATACTTGTATGCTGAAGCACGGTACAATCCATCAAGCGGTGCGGCTTCATAGCTTACCAAAGTCGTACTAAGTAAGAACTTTACACTACTTTGTATTAGAAATGGCAACAGCGGAGGATGAATAACAAGAAGATAGAGATAAAGAAAGATCTTATGACTACAAAGGCGGACGCGCGCAATTTTTCAGGACTTATGCAGATCCCAAATTAAGATCAGCAGGTACCAAAAGGTAAGAAAAGTTGCTTTTTCATAATATTGCGAAACAAAACGCCAGATAATATGTCTTAACTCATACACACACCATAATAATACTCTTATGCTGAAGCAGGGTATAATCCATCAATCGGTGCGGCTTCATAGCTTACCAGAGTCGTACTCAAACATTTTGATCGATTTTTGAGTGAGGTGTGTAATGTTTTCTATTCTCAATGGAACATTTAAAGTTTTGGGGCTGTTTACTGGCATATCTCTGATGTGTCTGCCTTCTACTGGTCACACTTATAATCGGTACATGGTGTAATGTTTACAGCTTCGAGGTCCTTAAGCACAACCAGAATGATGCCGTACATTAGGCGCACGGGGTTATAAGGCGCACTGTCGATTTTTGAGAAAATTAAAGGATTTTGAGTGCGCCTTATAGTCGGAAAAATACTGGAATTAGAAATGTTGTAGTTTTATCTTCCAGGCACTGGGGTTAGAGCATGTGCCTCACAACACGCAACCCCGAACGGGACAAGCAGTAGAAAATGTATTAATGGATAGATAGTTAATTGTCGGTTAGTCAATCAGTCGGTTAGTCCATCCATCTTGATCTGTCAGATATTCTGTACGTCTGTAGGTTAAAAAAACCCAGCAACCAGCATTTAAACATACTTTTGTGGATAATCGGGGTATGGACCGAAGAAGAAATCATTATTTTTCACGTAGTCTGTATGTCTGTCAGTGTTTGATGACATTGACAGATTAATTCAAATTTTTGTAGCGTTTTTTGTTAACATTCTTTTGGTGTAATCGATTTAGATTTTAGGTGATTTCAGTCAGACCATCTCTCGTTAATTAGTCCGTCCATCCTTCCGGTAATAAAAAAAACGTTCAAATCAAATTCACACAAACCCTAAGATTTGCGTGAGATTCTTAAAAATTGGGAGGACACTGGACAAGAAGACATTTTATTAGTTAAATCATTTGTCTGTAAGTCAATCAATGGGTCTGTCCATTTGTTATTACCATGGTCTGTTTGTTCGTTGATCAATTCGTCTTTTTGGAAGAAATACATTTAATTCTGGTTACAATCCGAATAAATGGGGAGTCAATCCATTAGTTCATCAGTTGACCACGCACAAGATTTCGACAAATCTTTACAAAAGTCCCGGGCCAAGGACAAACCCATTAAATCTCACTGTCTCCTGGATTAATGTGAGGACCTTGGACATTTGATCAGTCGGTCTATTCGTTACCAAAAACTATCTAATTTCAGTCTAGATCCAGACTAGGTCCGACCAATGTAAGTCTATGGGCATGAACTGAATAAGCCAGCTCGGATGAGAAGCGGAACATTTTCTAAGACAGTGGTACGGGTACTGCTAATAGTACGCGGGCTCCATCTAGTGGCACAACAAAGATTTGATGTATTACTTAAGTACAGTGTTTTATTTCCCTATATTCAAACAGTCTTACTGTTTAAAATATGCGTAATTTACATCCATTTTTCCACAGTTTGTCCCTCTCAGGTCGCGGGGATGGCTGCATTTGGGCGGAAGGTGGGGTACACCCTGGACAAGTCACTACCACATCGCAGTGCCAGGGACCCAAAATAGTAAATATACTTGTTAAATGTCAAAAACATGCTCAGTGGCCTTATGGTTAGAGTGTCCGCCCTGAGATCGGTAGGTCATGAGTTGAAACCCTGGCCGAGTTATACCAAAGTCTATAAAAAATGGGACCTATTACGTCCCTGCTTGGCACTCAGCATCAGAAGTTGGAATTGGGGGTCGGATCACCAAATTGATTCCTGAGCGCGGCCACCGCAGCTGCTCACTGCTCCCCTCACCTCCCAGTTGGTGGGTCAAATGCAGAGGGTAATTTCACCACACCTAGTGTGTTATGACTATCAGTGGTCATTTAACTTTAAATAAAACATCTGCCTTGTTTTTAATGATTAATTTGTATGTTAATGTTGGTCATTTAGGGGGTACCTGGAGAGTCAAGTGTTTTCAGATGTGAAAAAAAGTTTGAGAATCACCGTTCTAAGAAAAACTGAACATTTGAATGAATGAGAACATCCATACACAAAAAAAAATAACTACCAGATTTTCACAAATTGAGCCTAAGGTGAAAAGTGTGACCCATCACATTTTTGTTGAGATCTATATTTAACTGTGTGCACTGCAAAAAGTCAGTGTTCAAAAACAAGAAAAAATAAATAAAAAGATGAGGAGTATTTGATTTGATTTATGCTAAATTTTCTGCCAATAGAACAGAACATTTGGCTTGTCAAGACTTTACAAAACAACTAAAATTAGCTAACATCAATGAACCCAAAAATACCTAAAAATAAGTCCCTGGATGCCCAAAATGTCCACAACATACCCAGCCGAGTCCCACGGGGAGGAGGGTGTAAAAGTTGGAAAAGTCGGCAGAAGTCCCAAAAATGTCCAAAACACCTACCCAGGTTCGAGTCCCACCAGTCCCACGGACGGCCGCGCAAGTCCCAGGATGCCCAAAATGTCCATAACACACCCAGCCGAGGGCGTAAAAGTTGTGGAAGTCGGCAAAACTCCCCAAAAAGTTGAAAATACCTACCCAGGTTCGAGTCCCAGAAGTCCCGACGCTGGTCGGGATGCCCAAAGTGTCCAAAATGCACCCAGCAAAGTCCCAGGGGAAGGCGGGGAAAAAAAGTGAGAAAAGTCAGTAAAATGTTCAAAAATCCATGTGGGACTCGAACCTGGGTAGGTATTTTGAACATTTTGGGACTTTTGCCGACTTCTCCAACTTTTACCCCACCTTCTCGTGGGCCTCGACTGGGTGTGTTATGGACAATTTGGGCATCCCGGGACTTGGGCGGCTGGAGGCAGAACTTCTCCCGTCCAAAGGCAAAACCCAGTAACTCAATTTTGCTCAAAACTGAGCTGATAATAATTTTGGAATTCCTAGGTGATATGTTTTACATTAGTGTATGCGAATTTGTAATTTGTTCCGTAAGTAAGCTGTTACGCGCATGGCAGGACCTGTCAACTACCACAAAACCACGTAGATACAACAGAAAAACCTAGTATCTCAAGGGACCAATCGGAGCTTCTTTGTCAGTCGCCTTATTGCAGGGGTAGGTAACCTATGGCTCTAGAGCCAGATGTGGCTCTTTTGATGACTACATCTGGCTCCCAGATAAATCTTAGCTGACATTGCTTAACACGATAAGTAATTAATAATTACGATGGTAATCACAGTGTTAAAAATAACGTTCAAATTATAAAACATTTTAATGCATTTTAATCCCACCATCCGTTTTCTATCGCACCTGTCCAAGATGTCGCATTAATGGTAAAAAGTAATATATTTATTATTGGTTAAATTTAAAATAACAATGTTATTAAAAAGAGTAAGAGACTTATTAAACTTTAAAAATGTTGGTCTTGTCAAGACCTGGACTATGGTGTGGTTTGTTTTCCCGTGGTGCAAAGCGATTGGAACGGACATGGCGTGAAGCTAATGACATCTTTAATCTTAACTCAAAAATATTACAAAAACAAAGGCTATAAACAAAAGGCGCTCTGAGTGGAGGTTAAAAACTTGGCTATGAAAACTAAAACTCGCACAATTGGAGAACTATGAACATAAGAAGTGGAGGAGTTCAAGTACCTAGGAGTCTTGTTCACGAGTGGGGGAAGAGTGGATCGTGAGATCGACAGGCGGATCGGTGCGGCGTCTTCAGTAATGCGGACGTTGTACCGATCCGTTGTGGTGAAGAAGGAGCTGAGCCGGAAGGCAAAGCTCTCAATTTACCGGTCGATCTAAGATCACGGGTACAATCGGCCGAAATGAGTTTCCTCCGCCGTGTGGCGAGGCTCTCCCTTAGAGATAGGGTGAGAAGCTCTGCCATCCGGGAGGAACTCAAAGTAAAGCCGCTGCTCCTTCACATCGAGAGGAGCCAGATGAGTGGTTCGGGCATCTGGTAAGGATGCCACCCGAACGCCTCCCTAGGGAGGTGTTTAGGGCACGTCCAACCGGTAGGAGGCCACGGGGAAGACCCAGGACACGTTGGGAAGACTATGTCTCCCGGCTGGCCTGGGAACGCCTCGGGATCCCCCGGGAAGAGCTAGACGAAGTGGCTGGGGAGAGGGAAGTCTGGGTTTCCCTGCTTAGGCTGTTGCCCCCGCGACCCGACCTCGGATAAGCGGAGGAAGATGGATGGATGGATGGATGAATGAACATAAAATAAAAGTTACAAACTATTGCATAAAAAACTTACTTGGACCGAGAAAGAGCACGGATCATCGGCATGGATAACATAAGTGTGTAGGAGGTGATAGAGGGTGAGTAGAAGGTGATGTCGCCAGGCTGACTGCCTGGCAACTGCAGGCTTAAATGGTGACGTGGTGATTGACAACAGGTACATGATTTCAAGTGAATCAGGTGTGTGAGTCGTGCAAACAGGTGAACTGATTGGTAGTCATGAAAACAAAAACAAACCAGGGTGCACAAAAACAGGAACTAATGGAGTCAAAAACAAAACAGAATATAACTAAACAGAACATGATCACAAAGAAATGACAGGTCTTACTTAAAAATGTACGCATTTAGTTGTATTCAGTGTTTAAAAAATATTATACGGCTCTCACGGAAATACATTTTGAAATATTTGGCTTTCATGGCTCTCTCAACCAAAAAGGTTCCCGACCCCTGCCTTATTGTCTTTAATGAGACATTTGCAACAATGGGGGCTGACGGTCAACCTGATTATGTGATATTATGGCACGAGGGGATATTTGGAAGATTGGCCCAGGACGTTGCAAGCACCTTCATTAAATGTATTGTTCTTGATTCTTCCCCTTGCATACTCTTTTGGGCAGATAACTGTGGAGGTCAAAATAAAAACTGGACGCTGTACACGGCTCTTGGCCAATGTGCAAACGCAGAATGGGGCCCACCCGAGATTGTGATAAAATATCTGGAGAAAGGGCACACGTTCATGAGAGCAGATTCAACCCATGGCTCAATCGGCAAGAAAATGAAAGCTCAAGAAAACATCTATACGTTTGATGACTTTGTAAATCTTTGTAAGACAGCATCAAGATAGATTGGTTTTCCTTTGTTTTCTCAAAATCAGCTAGAAGTGAGTTACTAGGTTTTGCCTTTGGACGGGAGACTTGTGGGACTCGAACCTGGGTCGCTATTTTGAAAATTTTTTGGACTTTGCCGACTTTTCTCCCCCACTTCCCGCGGGACTTTGCCGGATGCGTTTTGGACATTTTTTGCATCCTGAGACCTCTGCTGCCGGCGGCGAGACTCGTGGAACTGGGACCCAGGGATGTATTTTGGACAAAATTGGGACTTTTGACGCCTTCCTGTACACCATTGCTGGGTGTGTTTTGGACATTTGCGCTCAATACAGGTCATCAAAGCTCAGCTACAAGCTGTAAAATCTTACTGAGATCATTTAGAACCAAAACCCTTAAAACAAGTAAAACACTCTTACATCAAATCTGCTTAGTGAGAAGAATGATCTTATCAGACAGAAAATAAGCAAATATCCCCCTTATTTGAGATATTCCATCTTACTTAGATTTCACTTTTTGCAGTGTGGTCAGGGTTACTTTTTCACTATTATTAGTGATGAGGAAGTTAATATCGGGGATTTTTTTGAGAAGAATATTACTGTACGAATCGGACTGTTACCGAACGTTCTCAAGCAGTAAAGTAAGCGAGGAGCTGCGGAATAAAGTCTCAACACAACTCCAATAAGTCCCAGTGACTGACAATCTGAGAGTGGTTGAGCTTGCAGTAAATACTTGATTACCCCCGCCGAGGTCAAGCAGAGCCGAGCAGAGCCGGTCAGAGTCGTCTCCTCCAAAAGCTGAGTCTTGGCTTTGCCGTTGAGAGACTCACACTCAGCCTCAGTGGAACGTGCTTGGCAACCCCTGCGCCTCATTAGGGATGCGGAGTGGTGCGCGACTCCTATCACCTGTGAGCTTTTTATATCTAGCGTAATCTCTTAGTAGATATTTCTTACATCCAATAATGAGCACGTTATTACTCCATACAACACAGGAGGGGAGGGGAGCAGCACAGGGTTGGGAAGGGGAGTGAGAAGAGAATTTGGAGATGGAAGGACATGGGAAAGAAACCAGGGTATACTTTTGCGTTAATTATTTCCCATGACTACTTCAAAACCTTTTACTTCATTTCCATGACCAAAATAAAAATATCATATCTCAATGGGACCACTGAAAAGTAATATGTGTAATAGCTGAAGCCCATCAGTCAGTTACTTAATATTGGTGGTGGTGATCAGGAGATCAGGGAGAACCTTCTAAAAGGTGAAGTCCTCCCAGGTTTGTTCTAATGCAGGGGTCCCCAAACTTTTTGACTCGGGGGCCACATTAGGTTAAAACAATATATATATCTTAATTGGATTATCCAGAGAATAGTCCTCGATACCGTGGTAGAGCGCAATATGTATGTGTGGGGAAAAATCACAAGACTACTTAATTTCTACAGAACTGTTTCATGAGGGGTTCCCTCAATTGTCAGGAGAATAAAAAATCTTACGAAATTAAGAAATCTCCTGACGATTGAGGGAACCCCTCATGAAACAGTTCTGTAGAGTTGAAGTAGTCTTGTGATTTTTCCCCACACATATACTGTTTATATATATATATATATATATACAGTATATATACTGTATATATATATATATATATATATATATGTGTCTTAATTGGATTATCCAGAGAATAGTGCTCGATACTGTGGTAGAGCGCAATATGTAGGTGTGGGGAAAAATCCCAAGACTATTTCATCTCTACAGAACTGTTTCATGAGGGGTTCCCTCAATCGTCAGGAGATTAAAAAAATCTTAAGAAATTAAGACATTAAGAAATCTCCTGACGATTGAGGGAACCCCCCATGAAACAGTTCTGTAGAGATGAAGTAGTCTTGTGATTTTTCCCCACATATATATATATATATATATATATATATATATATATATATCTTGCGCATTAGTTGACTGAATAACTGTTTAATGAGGGATTCCCTAAATCGGCAGGAGAATAAAAATTCTTAGGAAATTAAGAAATTTTCTGACGATTGAGGGAACCCCTCATGAAACAGTTCTGTAGAGATGAAGTAGTCTTGTGATTTTCTCCACACATATATATATATATATGTCCTAATTGGATTATCCAGAGAATAGTGCTCGATGCCATGGTAGAGCGCAATATGTGTGTTTGGGAAAAATCACAAGACTACTTCATCTCTACAGAACTGTTTCATGAGGGGTTCCCTCAATCGTCAGGAGAATAAAAAATCAAAAGAAATTAAGACATTTCCTGACGATTGAGGGAACCCCTCATGAAACAGTTCTGTAGAGATGAAGTAGTCTTGTGATTTTCTCCACACATATATATATATTTATGTACATATATATATTTCTCGCGCACTAGTTGACTGAAAGAGCGCGCACTTGCCGCTAATGATGTCACATTATCGATGAGAATATGCATTTTTTGACAATATGATTTGCCTGACCGGCTAGGAGACACCGAGAGTAACAAAAGTACATTGGATTAGAAAGGACAGATTTTTAAAAAAAATAAAAAATTAAATAACTTTTGTTTTTTTTAACTTGGGACTTCCCGCGGGCAGGACTCTGGAGGCTGGCAGGCCGTATCCGGAGTTTGGGGACCCCTGTTCTAATGGCTTGCCTGAAAAATGTGAGGAAACTTGAATTGAAGATTAACAGCACAAACAGTAGCAATACCAGCTCTGGAGAGAAGACCGTGCTATACAAAGTCTGGCCTATTCCTTCTCCATTGTCCTCAACGTAACTTTGTTCGAGCTTCGTTCGATTAAACCAAAAGAAGTGTGTGTTTTAAACATGGACACACATTAGTTCACTCTTGTTTGTCCCGTTCCTGGCACCTCTCCTCACCATCAAAACTAAATAAGATACAGTGTGTATGTTTTTGCAAAGATAAAAGCCCAGCGTGGACTGGTTGTGTTTTCTCCTTGAACAGAACGAATTGAGACTCCCTATGCATTCCCCTCTGCTTTAAGGTAGAAAATATATCCCAGCTGCCCTGGGGTAGACTGACAGAAATGTGTCTGCCAATTTTCGCCTGCGGCCCGAAGTGGCAGCTGGTTGCATCAGCGCTGTGCTCGTTCAATGTGTTTTATGTCCTTTGTGTTCTTTGATGTTTCCCTCTTGTTTTTTATGTGTTTTTTGTGTGGATTTGTTGTATCTGTACTGCAACCACATAAGTCTCCCGTTGTGGGATGAAAAAAGTATATCCTATCCTATTCTATCCTCAACCACTACCAAAATTAATTCATATTCATACTCCCTGCAACAAGCTAGGTAGTGTCTTGCCTAAGGACACAACGACAGTGACTAAAAGGGTTTGAGCTGGATTCATACCAGGAACCCTCAAGTTTAAGGAAGGTGGCTCTTCCATGTGAGCCACGTTGCTTCAATCTACATTTTTACAATAAAAATATGATGTACATATTATTGTTATTGTAGTACTCATTGGGCTTAGTGCGGAACCCTTAACTACTGGGGTATTGAACTACATAATGAAGAGGGCCACAGTTTGAAGTTCCCAAGTTCCCAAATGGCCGGACATCAAAAGGCGATGTCACTTCAGAAAGTGCCTCCGCATTCCTAACCCATAGGGTTCAATATGATGTCGGTCCACCTTTGGCAGCTAATACATCTTCAACTCTTCTGGGAAGTTCTGTCCACAAGGTTGTGTTTATAGGAATTTTTCACCATTCTTCCAAAAGCGCATTGTTTAGGTCACACACTGATCCATCCATCCATTTCCTACCGCTTATTCCCTTTTGGGATCGCGGGGGGCGCTGGCGCCTATCTCAGCTATAATCGGGCGGAAGGCGGGGTACATCCTGGACAAGTGCCACCTCATCGCAGGGCCAACACAGATAGACAGACAGCATTCACACTCACATTCACACACTAGGGCCAATTTAGTGTTGCCAATCAACCTATCCCCAGGTGCATGTCTTTGGAAGTGAGAGGAAGCCGGAGTAACCGGAGGGAACCCACACAGTCACGGGGAGAACATGCAAACTCCTCACTGAAAGATCACGAGCATGGATTTGAACCCAGGACTGCAGGACCTTCGTATTGTGAGGCAGACGCACTAACCCCTCTGCCACAGACACACTGATGTTGGTCAAAAAGACCTGGCTCTCAGTATCTGTTTTAAGTCATCCCAAAGGTGTGACTGTCGTCCATGTCTTTATGGACCCTGCTTTGTGCATTGGTGCACAGTCATGTCGGAAGAGGAAGGGGCCCGCTCCAAACTGTTCCCACAAAGTTGGCAGCATGGAATTGTCTAAAATATTTTGGTATCCTGGAGCATTCAAAGTTCCTTCCACTAGAACTATGGGGCCTAGACCAACTCCTGAAAAACAACCCCACACGATAATTCCTCTTCCACCAAATTTCACACCAGAAAAGTAGCGTTCTCCTGGCAACCTCCAAACCCAGACTCGTCCATCAGATTGCCGGATGGAAAAGTGTGATTCATCACTCCAAAGAACGCGTCTCAACTGCTCTTCTGATTGTACAGAAATATGCACTATACGCTTCAGTTTATGTTTCTTTTACTTATTATTATTATTATTATTGTTATTATCATTATGTGAGTTGTGTGGTCCTCTGTGTTTTAAAATTTTGATTTCTATTTACTATTTAATTGGTTTTACCCTTTAAAATCGTTTTTAATCATATTTATTTTATATTGTTTTTATATTGGTTTTATATGTATTTCTTTTTTATTATTTTTTTTTCATTCAATCTTTTTTTTTTTTTTTTTTTTCAGTCATTGGTGGGGCTCAGGACAGTATTTGAATGTTTTTAATATTGTTGTGCAGCACTTTGGTAACATTCTGTTGTTTAAATGTGCTATTTTAATAAAGTGGATTGGATTATTTACAGCTGTGTGTAGAATTGGCTGGTTGCATCAGCGCTGCTCTTTTAATGTCTTTAATGTCCTTTGTTTTCTTTACTGTTTGATGTTTCCCTCTTACACACATGTAAGAGGGATGTGTACTGTGGCTATGAGTTGTTTTTTCCCTTGGCCTCAGTCTGGACCCCATCTCCATCGGCTTAGACCGATTTTTTATTTGTCACCCTCCATCTGTATCTCACGTTTTTTTAAAGGGGCCCCGGAAGTTGGCAAACCCGTCAGCGATCCTGTTCTGTCTCCCTGTAATGTTCGTCTGATCTTAAATGGTATTGTGCTGGAAATTTAAATTTCTCCTCGGGGATTAATAAAGTTTTTCTGATTCTGATTGTGATTCAGCATCCAGTGACGCCTCTCTGTCCGTTTACGTGGCCAAACACTTTTGTGGCTGAGTTGCTGTTGTTCCCAAACCCTTCAATTTTCTTATAATAAACCCAACAGTTGACTTTGAAATATTTAGTAGCGAGGAAATTTCACGACTGGATTTGTTATACAGTTGGCGTCCTATGACAGTTCCACGCTGGAAATAACTCAAAGCGGCCCATTCCTTCATAAATGTTTGTAGAAACAGTCTCCATGCCTCAGTGCTTGATTGTACACACCTAAGTGATTAGGACACCGGATTCTGATCATTTGGATGGATTGTCAAATACTTTTTGGCCATATAGTGTTATTCTGATTCTTCCTATTTGTGCTTCAGAAAGAGCGAAATGTGGGCCGCAGCGGGAGGGCAGCTGGGGAGCCGAGGGGCCTAATAAATAGGTAAATAAGTGCATAGGAAAGCAAAGCGGCAGACTCCTGCCTGACACGACACCTGAAGCACTGGAAGACAAGTCATCCGTCTCGCTCTCTCCTTCCCGTCTCCCTGTTGTCTGCATTGATTGATGCGAAGGAGGAGGATCAAAGGCCGGTAGCAGGGAAGATGGAGAGATTGTGAGGGGGAAGAAGGCGATGGACGGATGGTTTGCAGGCGGAGAGAGAAGAGTTGCATTTGCCTCGCCTTGAAAATGATGGCGCTAATACCAATATTAAAGTCTGTGGCGTTAGAGGGGATCCCTTCCCCGCTCCCTCCAGCTCTCTTCCATGCCCCCCGTCCTCAAGAGGAGGAGCAGTGCCAAGCACCATTAATCTCCTATCTAATAACACTGGTAATGTTACACATTATTGGAAAGAGCTGGGCAAAATGAACCAATAAGTTATGTGATATGAGTACCCCTCCTCCTTTGCGCTCGCCGCAATCCCAAGGACGTTTAGGCAAAAGAAGAAGAAACAGAGGAACATGGAGGGAGAGGCTGCAAGGAGAATTAGTGCTGGTTGAATAAGGAAAAAAAAATAAATTAATAAAAAGGTGGGAAATGTGAGGTATTTCCTGCTATCGATCTCTCGGCCGGGGACATGCATGGATTTCTGTATGCGGAAGATAAGTGTCTTTGATAAAGTAGGTTAGCATTGATTAATCCATGAAATCTCAGGGCTGTGGACTTCAAGTTAATGACTGCGATTTGCAATTTATTTATTCCCATCCCCCCGCAATATCTCGCGACAGCACAGAGACCCCCGTGGTCGCCACGCCCCCTCCCTCCACCTCGTACCCTTTCACTCGCTGTTATTTTGGCCAATCAATGATGTTGACATTTGTTACTGTGAAGGATTCACAATGCAATCATGGCATAAGGGCTTGTCGGGGGGCCCCTCCGAGGTGCATATAGCGGGGTAGGGTGGGGTGGGGGTGGGGGTAAAGGTCGCGGCTAATCTAAGGGGAACAGGAGTTATTTATCCATAACACGCCGGAATGAAAAGACGATGAGAGACACGGTCTATACACACACAGTCCTGAGGGGCGTTTCTAGGGGCAACACACAGACACACAAGTACCCTCAAAAAAGTAATTACCTTACCTATTTCAAGTGGTTATAAACATTAAAGGTGTGCACTGTTGACTTGATTATTGTGGCGGTTAACTCAACACACCTGCCGCTGAAGAGCTCCCTGGGCTTCTTAAGCCAGTTCAAATCTGCCTTACGGGCCAGAACGTAGCGACCTGTTCCAGTACGGTAAGCCGAATATCTTTAGCTCTATGCACACTCTCTCTTTCTGTGTTTCTCTCCCTCTGTGTTCATTTGTCTCGTGTCCCTTCTCGTCTTCCAGCAGCATTCCTCCGTTCCAGCGTCACGAGCTGTGCGTCTCGTCTCCCCGTATTCCCTCTGGTTCCCTAGCTGCCCCTTGGATCTTGATACGGGCTCTGACGACTCGCCCCTGCTCTTGACCTCATGCCTGCCCACGGACCTCCGACCTTGCCTTGCCCCCTTGGACTGCCGCACCTCGCTCAAAACTTCCGGTCGCAGATAATCTAAGGGGAACAGGAGTTATTTATCCGTACCACGCCGGAATGAAAAAACGCTAAGAGACACGATCTATGCACACAGTCCTGGGGGCGTTTCTAGGGGCAACACACAGAAACACAAGTACCCTCAAAAAAAGGATTTTCCTTACCTATTTCAAGTGGTTATAAACATTAAAGGTGTGCACTGTTGCCTTGATTAAGGATTGCTACCCAGCTAACTATACTTGTTAGCTGGGTAGGGTTTGCTGTGGTCTGGAACAACATGGCACACAAACAATCTGAAATGCAGCCAATATCACATACAGATAATGTGTCATGAAACATGCAAATATAAATGATAGATATAAGTAAAGTAAATTAAATGAGCCAAAATATAGCTACACATAAGGCATAATGATGCAATATGTACATACAGTTAGCCTAAATAGCATGTTAGCATTGATTAGCCTGCAGTCATGCACTGACCAAATATGCCTGATGAGCACTCCAACAAGTCAATAACATCAACAAAGCGTACATTATAAAACTTTTGGTGGACAAAATGACACAAAAGAGTGGAAGATTTTACATGTAAACACACAGTTGCGTCACAGCCCACACTAGGGTGAGTTCAAGAACCGCCAAAATTATTACGACAACATTATGTTCACAAAATACTCTCATCAGTGAAGCATGTTCAACAGTGGGCTTTCTAACAATTTGGAAGGTTTGTGTCATGTTTGTCCTCAAACATAAACCATAATAAAAAATAGTAATAATAAAAATAAAAATAAATGCTCCAGGGAGCCACGAGGGTGGCGCTAAAGAGCTGCGGGTTGCTGACCCTCAGATCGAGGGAAAAATTCTACAGAACAGAAGCAATTAGTGAAGTACACTTTACTCAAATCACCATTCTTCATGCCGTGGTTTCATTCTGCACTGATTCAATCAATCAATCAGTCGTTTATTTA